>NW_028245804.1:600000-825432 GCF_964263255.1 Lissotriton vulgaris | reverse complement strand
CTAAAGTAATAATAAGTAAATAAAAGCAAAACTCAGCTGGTGAATGTGAACCAAAACCAGACACCAAGAACCATAATGTCATTCCTGTGCCGATGCACCTCCGTCCGCGCCGCCAGGGCCTCCACTCCCATCATCCATCTTCGGCAGCGAGTCCAGCCAGTCGCCAGCACTGTCCGGTCGATCAAAAAAGAAAGTACGCTCTTGATACTCGATGCGAAGTCGAGCTGGAAACAGCATTGCATACTTGAGTCCCAAGTCCCGCAAGCGCCGTTTCACTCCCTGGAATAACATCCGCTGCCGCTGGACTTGAGGAGTGAAATCAGGATATATAGAAATTGAACTGTTCTCATACTTCAGTGGGCCATGCCTACGAGAAGCCTGGAGGATAGCGTCCCTATCCCGAAAGTGGAAGAGCCTAGTGATAATAGGCCTCGGGGGAGCCCCCGGTTTAGTCTGTCCACCCGGGAAACGGTACGCACGCTCGACCGCAAAGAACTTACTAAGTCTGGCGGGAGCGAGATGAGTTACGATTAAGTCCTCCACTAGTAGGTCAACGGTAGTGTCACCACTGTTCTCAGGTACCCCGACTAAGCAAATGTTGTTACGTCGGGCCCTGTTTTCGTACTCGTCTGGCCATCAGATCATGCGATGATCGCAGGTTGCCAATCTCCGACTGCGCGTCCGCCATATCAGTAACAAGACTGGAGGCCTTAAGGTCCAAGGCTTTGACCCTCTCATTGGTCTTAGACAAGTCCGCTCTAATGAGGGTAACATCGACGGCCACCGTGTCGATCTTTGAAACAATGGCCTCCTATTGTAGCCCCATATCAGTCTTGATCCCAGCGATGGCACGCATTAGATCCTGGAGGGAGACCTCC
This sequence comes from Lissotriton vulgaris, assembly GCF_964263255.1. NCBI lineage: Eukaryota > Metazoa > Chordata > Amphibia > Caudata > Salamandridae > Lissotriton > Lissotriton vulgaris. The sequence continues at coordinate 824,554 of NW_028245804.1, read as the reverse complement.
GATGTCGCCGCAAGGTCCGTCCTTGGGTCCTCAAGACTACGGCCAGCACCACTGGGGGAACCCTTCGGTTGTGTATATCGGTCCATAACATTAGTTTGGACTGAGCCCCCACGGGTCGGCACCTTCATCTTGCGCTTCTCAGCTTCAGGTTTAGTCGCCATATTGGAAGCCGCGCCCCGAAGGGCCCCTCCGGACCTGGTGTTAATGGCAGATATCTTTAGGTCGCCAATTCAGAGTTTCTGTCCAAAATCGTATCTTGTGAGACTAGGGATATGGCCGGAATGCACAGCGGGTCAGGCCACCGCGGTCCGAAGTCAGGAGTACTTTCAGAACAGTCAATGAAGAGGTAGAAGAGAAACCGAAACTGAAAGTGACAATGACACCGGTGGAAGGGATGTCCTTTGACCGCTGTTGTTGAATTGCGTCTCGGCCAGCCAAAGCAGCAGAGACCCCGGTCCCGTCCGGGGGTAGGCCAGAAAGTTGAAGACGATGTAGAAATGGTTCCCGAAGTCCGATCTCAGTTCTGGAAAATGTATCAGGATCAGCAAGAGTAGAACTGCAAAAGCCCATAAGAATATTCAGGATAGTAGAAGGATAATTGCAAGAGGGAGGCGCGGGTCTCGGGAGCCCTCTGCTCACGCGACCATCTTGGATGCCCGCGTAGCTCCTCCTCGCAATGCCTCCATTCTTGAAAGACTAACTTAATAGCCAACAACTCTCTTTCCCCTATGGTATAGTTCTGCTCAGCGGGCAGCAAGGTGTTCAAAAACTATGCAACTGGATGTATATGTCCTGTGCTCTTATCTCTCTGAGATGCAACTCTCCCCACCGCATTTTGTGAAGCATCCGCTTCCACAAAATAAGGCTGAGTATTATCTGCATGCTTGCTTATGAGGGCTGAAGTGAATTTGTTCTTTAAAGTACTAAAAGCCTGTTCTGCTTCTGCTGTCCAGCTAAACGATACTCCCTTTTTTAACAGCCTGGTTAGTGGGGTGATCAAGTCAGAGAAGTGATCAATAAATCTCCTATAAAAATTTGCAAACCCTAAAAAGGATTGAACTTCTTTTACTGAACTGGGACAATGCCACTGAATCAATGCCTTTTTTTTCTGGGGATCCATTTGGATACCATCAAGAGAGATTACACACCCCAAAAATTCTACTTTAGTCGTATGGAAAGTGGTTTTATCCAGCTTAGCAAACAAATGATTCTCTTGCAGCTTGCTCAGTATTTTCTTTACATGAATTATATGATCTTGTTCAGACTGACAGTAAATCAGAATGTCATCTATATACACTATCAAAAAGATGTCAAGATATTCTCTCAATATGTCGTTAACGAAATACTGGAAGGCAGCTGGAGCATTGCAGAGGCCGAATGGCATTACGCAGTATTCATATAACCCAAATTTTGTACGGAAAGCTGTTTTCCATTCATCCCCTTCTTTAACTCTAATGAGATGGTATGCTCCTCTGAGATCTATTTTAGAAAAAAATATGGCTCCTTTGACTTGGTTTAACAAGACGGAAATGAGAGGAAGGGGATATTTGTTCTTTATGGTGATTTTATTTAATGCACGGTAATCCAAGCACGTTCTCAGACCTCCTTCTCATTTAGGTATAAAAACAGAAGCGAGGATACAGGTGAGGTAGTGTCTTATGAATCCTTTCTGTAACATCTCATCTAAATAGGTTTTTAGATATTCGGTTTCAGAGGGGGTGAGTGCATATATTCGACTGCTAGGTAATTCCGCACCAGGCATCAAGTCTATACAACAATCATAGCTGAGATGGGGAGGCAGCTTAGTGGCTTCTGCTTCATTGAAGACGGGTTGGAATTCTGCTTAAATATCAGGATCGCAGGAAGCTGCGGCTACAGTTTGTACGGTACAACATAATGGGCTGATTCCTTCACTGGCTTCCTGATAACAATGGAGCTTCCAATAAGGTGATTTTAAGTTTACTGTCCGTGCTACCCAGTCAATTAGAGGATTATGTATTTGTAGCCAAGGGACCCCCAAGATAGCTCCAAAGTTAGGAGCGTCAATAAGATCAAAGGTCAGACTTTCAGAATGTCCTATACTGCATACAAGAATCAGTGGCGGAGTCTGATAAGCTATTCACCCTGAGGATAACTCAGTGCCGTCCACTGCTCTCACTGGTTCCGGATGCGCTTTGGGTAGGAAAAGAATTCCAATCCGTTTAGCTAGCTGAATGTCTAGGAAATTACCTATTGCCCTAGAATCTAATAAAATAGACATATTATGTCTACTCTGAGCTGATGTTATCAAGGTAATACACAAGGTAAAATGCTTTACTAATCTAGGTGTAGTGTCCTTGGACTTTGAGATCTGCTTAACCATTGTGCTTGAAGAATCGACCTCTGCTTTCTTCAAGCCCTCTAGTTTTACCTGCAAGAGAGAGTTGACCAGGCTACGTGGCAACGTTTTTGGAAGGGATACGAGGACGAACAGGACAATCTTTTGCATAATGGCCTCCTTTCCCACAGTATAGGCAAAGATTATTCTTTCACCTTTTGTCTTTTCCTTCTGAAGGCAGAGGACCTCTTAACCCACCTATTTGCATGGGTTCAGAGTTATCCTTACTTTCCTTTTTCTCAGGACCTAGCATTAGATATCTAGGGGAAATGAGTCTGGATTTTTCACCTCTTCTTTCTTGCAACCTGTGATCCAGTTTGACTGTTAACCCCTTCGATGCTGATGACGAGCTCAGCTTGTCATCAGCCACAGGTGACGTGTGCGGATGACGAGCTGAGCTCGTCATGTATCGCGGTAATTTAAAAAATGCCGCACAGCGCAAAAATCACCGCAGCAGCCATGCGGTTAATTCAATAAAAGAGGGACAATCTTCTGGAGGATTCATCATTTGAGACAAGAGATCTTTTAACTCGTTACAGAGTCCTCTATAGAACAAAGACGTCCTCTTATTGTCTGGCAGTGTGTCTCTGCAATAAATCTATTAAAACTGGTGATGTAGGAAAGGACATGTTTAGATCCTTGTTTAAGACTAAGAAGGGCATTATCACTGGCCTTCATATACGTATGCTCAGCTAAGAGTCTTTTCATCTTTTCATGAAACATAGCAAAATTATATAGCAAAGGGTCATTATTTTCCACTAATGGCACCGCCCATTACGCAGCATTACCTGCAAGATAAGATATGACAAAGGCCACTTTGGCAACATCGTCTGGGAAGGCTGCTGCCTTACACAAGAACTGCAATTGACATTGGTTCATAAATGCATTGAATTTTGAGCTGTCTCCAGTAAACCTCTCCGGCATGGCGAGTGGAACCGGAGTGGTAGTATGCACTGTAACCTGCACAGGAGATATGTCGCTGTCTTCTTTTGAGGAGGAGGCTCCCGACTGGGAAGAAGGTACCGTGAAATGGGCTGGCTGGATGTTATTTTTTCTTGTCTTGTGGGTAGTACCTGGTCCTCTACTCTCTATTGATCATTGGGATTCCAATTGTAAAACTTCTGCCTGTAATCTTTGGTTCTCTATTCTTAACCTACCAACATCTGATTGCAGATCAACTAGTGCTATGGCTAACTCCTCTACTGAGGGAGTTTGTAGGGCAGATTGTGGGTTTTGCTCTACGGGTATGCCTGTATTGTCTGGGTTCATTTTCGCTCGGGTGGAAGATAATTTGTGGGCTTGGCTTTCTGTCGGGTTACTCAGTATGTGCCAAGATTCCACAGGAGCGAAGATGAGAGCACCCCGAACTTCCAGAAAACAGCAATGAGGATGCAATTGAAACACACTCACAGAGGGCTGATCTCTAAAAGTATGGGGGAATATTCCAAGGAGTGTCCACCACTCTCCCCATACGTAGGTGGTCGTGCGGCTGGTAATGGTCTGGCAGTATAACAGGTACTGTAAACAGGATAATACAATAAACAAGAATGCCTTATATGTGAACTCTAATAAACATTGACATATACTCAGCTCCTGCGTTCCACTTACCCCAAGGTAGAGTTCAAAGGATCTTGAAACAGGAGACCCAAGTAGAGAGAATTCACCACTGGACGAAGTCCTCAATTGAGTAATATCTTATGAGGAGGTCAGGGCCGTGAAGGGTACACTTATACTGCAATCATACCAAAGAAACGCAAGAGAGGGAGCACGTGTAGAAAGAGGGCAGAAGGGGTAAGTAGCGCCACTAAAGGCTACCCTGCAAACAGAAGGGAAGGTCACAGAGAAGCTCTGCCCAAGAATGATACTACGGAAGTAGTACGGAAGTTAAGCAGGCTTCACGAGCAAAATTGAAGTGGAACAGCAACACACTCAAAACACAAAGAAAAGACGGACAAATAGTCTCGTAAGGCTACTCATGAGCGAGATACAGTAACTCACTATGGGCAGGAGAGAGAGAAGTGCCGTCTGGCTCAGGGGGGAGGCAAGGAGCGGAACAACAACTGACTCATGGGTTTTCAAGGAGAAATGCCATACGGCTCCGGGGGGAGGCAAAGAGAGGAACAGCGACTTACTCGAGGGTAGGAAAGAGAAGTGCTGTCCGGCTCCAGGGGGAGGCAAGAAGCGGAACAGCGACTTACTCAAGGGTAGGAAAGAGAAGTGCCGTCCGGCTCCGGGGGAGGCAAGGAGCGGAACAGCGACTTACTAGAGGGTAGGAAAGAGAAGTGACGTCCGGCTCCGGGGGGAGGCAAGGAGCAGAACAGCGACTTACTCAAGGGCAGAACAAACAACTCTTCCTAGCGAAAAGATGCCAGAACCGCTGGAATCAATAATGGGGGCGTTGTCACACAGGATTCAGTAAGCCAAGCAACAGCTTACGTTGGGAATGTCCCTTTATGCTCTTTAGGGACCATCTCTAAAGTACTCAATACAAGGGAGGGGCACAGAGCGGAGTACACGGCAAGGTTTTCTTTGCTCTTCGCCTATCCCTAACAAGTACTATATGAATGGTATCCACCAGCTCTTTCCCAACAGGTTAAGCACACTTTGTAGCCTGCAGGCTAGCTGTTCCATGATAAGTGCAAAGAGCAATGGCGACCATGGTGCTCTCCGGTCCTGGGGTAGCGGCAGGGTGTACACAGCTTAATTCATTTAATACAAGTCGGGCCTATAGCCCTTAGCACTTATACAGAAGTCAAACAGACAGAGTCAAAGGTCTGTTTAATATTAAGTAGGGCCAGGGTGCATGCCAGATCCGACCAGCCTATGAATGAATGAAATGGCATTTGTATAGCGCATTGCTACCCGGGAGCATCCCTGCACTGAGCAGTGAATAGAGGAAACAGAACCCTAGGGAAATGGCAAGGTCTTTAGCTGTTTTCGAAAGGCAAGATGGTTAGATTCCCTGTGAAGATACAATGGTAGAGTGTTCCAGAGCTTGGCGGCATTGTACGAAAAAAGCCGACTTCCACTTCTGGCTTTCTTGATTATGGGGACCACTACTAGATGGAGATTGCCAGAGCGCAATTTTCTGTTTGCCCAATGGGGGTGAATCATGGCTGAATTGATCGGTGGCCCGTTCCCTTGCAGGGACGTATGGACAACGCAGAGGCCTTAAAGCTAATTCTCTACAGCACCGGAAGCCAATGGAGGGAGTGTAGCGCGGGTTTTGCTAAACAGCAATTGGGAACTCCCATCAGCAATATAGCTGCACAATTTTGTACAGTCTGAAGTTTCTTGACCACTAGGTTTGGGGTGCCTAATTATAGAGCGTTGCCATTATCTATCCATGAGAGTATTAGTATTTGGACTAGCAGTTTTTTTCCTTGAAAAGGTAGGTGGGGAAGCACTTTGCGGGCCATTCTGAGCAGGGCCATAGCATGTAGTAGCAGTCTTCCTAGCTTGAGCTTTGAAGTTAAGGTTCTGGTCTAACCAGATGCCCAGGCTCTTTATCTCGGTTTTTGGGGTTGGCACCAGGCCCATTCACGCTGGCCATATAGTGTTTGATTTGAAGCTTAAAGGGTTACCAAGAATCATGAGCTCGGTTTTCTCACTGTTAAGTTTCAAATGTGGCAGTCCCATCCACTTGGAAACTTCCTCGAGACAGGAGTGGGGGCCACTAGACCTCTGATCTGCATGGTTCAATGCTACAACCAGCTGTGTGTCTTCTGCGTATGTTACCATGTGGATCCCAAAGGGGCCTACAATATCTTCCAACGGGGACATGTAAACATTAAAAAGAGTGGGGCTTAACAATGAGCCCTGGGGGACTCCACACTATAGGGGGATGGGTTTTGAGGTGGTATCGCCTTCAAATAGCTGGAAGAATCTTTCATCTAGAAAAGATTGCAGCCATTGTAGTGCTGTACCGGTTACTCCTGCGCTTCTAAGACGGTGAACCAGAGTTTGATGGTTCACAGTATCGAAGGCCGCGCTAAGGTCTAGGAGGATTATGGCTGAAGGCCCTCCTGAATCAAGAATCTTTCTAAATTCTTCCACCATGGCCAACAAGGCAGTTTCAGTGCTTTGGCACAGGCGGAATCCCGTTTGAGAGGGATGGAGCAGGTCATTGGATTCAAGAAAAGCAGAGAGCATGTGGTTGACATATTTGTCTGCGATCTTACTAATTCCAGGGTGGAGCGAGATGGGGCGGTAGTTGCCCAAATCGGCAGGATCCAAATTGTTTTTTTAGCAACGCTTTCACCATAGCCCTTTTCCACTTAGGGGGGACCGTACATGTGGAAAGTGAGGCATTAATCAGGTCGGTGATACGAACGTCAGCTGGCATACATTTGAAGAGTGCTTATCTGTTATATAAAACCACATTGGTCATCATACACCAAACTTAGGGAGGGCTTCTAAGAGGTGATTAGCAAGGACGTAGTATTTAATGTCTACATTTAACATGAAGAGTAGGTGATAAGACAAGATGTGGGTCGGGTTCCCATCAGGCTTGGGAAATAGAACTGTCTGAGCTTCTCTCATTGAATCTGGTAGCATGCCTACCTCATAAGCCTCATATGAATAGCTTATAATTAGGGCTCCCGGTTTTCCGTTTTTACGGATTTTTACATATAAATACAGACGGAAATCTAAATTTCCTTTGTCTGTATTTATATGTAGAAATGGCAAAATACTAGCAAGTTTTGCAGCGCTGCCGTTGGGACGTTCCAAAGAAACAATTCTGCTGTCCCATGTACAAAAGGCAGCTCTCACAGGGAGGTCCTGCAGACACTGCCCGCAGTGTGGTAAGACGGGGTGAGAAAAATAACAAAGCCTCGTTAACAAGTGAATGGTCTTTTTAAAGACCTGTGAAGTACTCGGTGTGGCTTGTCAGCTTTAACTCACGCAGCAAGAAACTCCATCTGATTTGAAGCATAATCTTTTGGAGATGTCGCGTCGCCTTTAGGAGTAAGGGATGCATAGTCAAGCAGGAAGGAGAACCTGTGAATTGGACAAGAGTTTTTCTGTACTTTTTGCTTCCGTTATTTTTACAATATGCACGTATTGCAGTAGTACTTGTATCCATCAGTTAGCGTTTGCTATTATAATTTGACAGCAACACACCCCATGTTGCCTTTACCAAGGTAGTCAGTCTACGTTCCATCCTCCATGAATTATTAACATGCACCCTCATAAGTTTAAACTTTACTGAGAGGGGTACTTTTTTTGTTTTTTTGCTTCTCAGCTCTTTATTACAGAGGCTGTTAAAATTCGACAAAGACTGCATTGGTGCAATTTTGCATTAACATTTGCCTCAACGTTTGGACTACCGTTTTTGCACTGTTATTTCACAGTCAAATTTTGCGCCTGTCAGGCTTTGCAAATGTTAGATTTAAAGTTGCACCTATGCACTCTGAGCCTTCCGCCATCTTGCACTTTAACCATATAACCTCCTTGGTGGTGGTAGCAGGTTAAAGTACCGTCTGCATACACAGCACTCTAACGTGACTTAATAGGTGCCATGTCAGTCCGTGCACACACACTGACTGCATTTAGTCAAAATAATTCTGTTTCCATTGACTCTGGAGTGATGCACTTTTGGCTCAACAAGGAAAGAAACTACGTGGGTATTCCAACTCTTTAGACAGTTGTCATTAGATATTATTTGAGTGACTGCTGCAGCGTTGATACCACTCGGAATGTTTGCTCCCACCGTGGTTTGCCTCATTATATGCTCTTCTGCTCGCTAATTAATTCACGCTTGGCGGTGAGATAGTCGAGTGTTTCTGGTGCAGGCCGGCCTCTGCGTATATTCACCAAGTGTTTAATTACTTGCTTGCTGTGGTCATGTAGCCTTCTATTTGAGATGACTAGAGGTAAACCTCTAGAAGTGTCACAGTGTGGCTAAGTGTTGCTTACTATGTAGCCCATTTCTAACCTTCCTGTTTTGGTTCGTAAGGAATTTGTGTTGCAGTGAGATTAAGGCATTTGTGTAGGATCACACAGTCGTCGAGTGGGGAAGCCTGGAGGTAGAAATTCGAACATCCCCAATTTAATAGCCAACTATTTGCGGAGGAACTCAACCATTTATGGTTTCAATTTTAATATGGAAGTCTCCTTTCTGTTATACAATATTTATATGTTTTTGATATTTTGTTTATTATTTTGCTGGAAACATAATCGGTTTATGCTTGATCCCTTTTTACCTCCGTAAGCATTTGCGTAAAATAATTTCAAATAAAGGCAGCTGTTGCATGGCTGCATCCTCCAAGCCTCGAGAATTCGGCGATCAAAATAATATCCTTTTCGCAATTTTTATAATTCCTTTAAAGTGTCTGTGCTCTGCGATCGTGAGTTGCAAGTTTATGACATAACCGTATTTTTGTCCTCTCATGGTTTCATCTTTGAGACTACTGTGTATTTAATTACACGTTTTCACTTTTTGAACGTGCATTTCTTTATAATTAAATGCACATTTCACTACTGTTTCCAGTGTGTTCTTGTTTTTCTTTGTGGCACTTTTGTAATCTGTCTTATCCCCACTCTCCAATTCGTCATTTTCTTTTTAAAGTGGTTTATCTTTTCAGCTGAGCTTTTATCAAAAGATGCAGTGGCTTCCAAGACCTCAGACTATATTTTATATATTGTTTTTATCAGATGCGTCTGTACGAAACAGTTTCCTTTTGTACACTTTTCCTTGTGTTTGTTGGTGGGGAGATAGTTTAGCAGGTTCTGCGTTCCATGTGGAGAACTAACGTCGCGTGCATTTTGCACATTGACATTAAAGCTCGCCCTGCTCCGTTTTTCAGTCCTGAAGCTTGCTTAATACACACAACTCTGTAAGAGGTGCTCTAACACAGAGTAAGCAGACCAGCCTGTGCCCATTGACCAGCATGAAGTGGGAGTGCCCCGCAATGTGTAAGGTATACACTGCCACTCCTACACAATAAAACAGACTCTTAATTGTAGACGTTGTAGAACCCAGGATAATGTGCTGCATGGCCAAACGCTAAAAAGGTCCCAAAGGCGAGACCTATTGGCTACGCCAATGCTTGTTGTTAGAAGCCCTCGGGGTACCAAACACCAAAGGCTTTGTAGTTATGCTTCCACCTCGTGCTCCTCTCTCCACCCTACACTTCTTGCCCTTTTTTCTTTAAACAAATGTTTTATTTGTTTTCTGGTACAATATAGCCTATATTGTACTAGAAAACAAATAAAATTGTCAATTTAAATAAATGTGGAAAAATACTAGCTGTAGCGTCGTCTTTTGCTTGTGGCAAAAATAAATGTGGATAAATACAGAAAAAATACCCAAAAAATAAATATGGATAAATACAGACGGAAAAGGCAAAAAAATAAATACCATAAAACCGGGAGCCCTACTTATAATGTTAACCAATATTTAATTAACCCTCCCCCAGTAAGAGTTTAGCAAGCATTGCCAAGCCAGGGGACATAAGCCTGCACACTCCATGGCACAGCTGACATTTGTTACTCATTGAGACTGATCACATTATGGACCAGAGCAGGAGTGTAATACATTCAATGGAAAAATTAAAAATGGATATGTTTTTTAACTGAGACCAGTGGTATATCCAAGCCTAATCAACCATGGTGTCACCAAGTTCAACCTCCTGCAATCTCTTGACAGTATATCCTAATTTCTAAACTTTCAAAACCAATCTGTTACTATTTCTTAAGTCAGAGTAATGCATTCAGGCTGTGCCAGAGGGAAAACAGGAAACAACACCCTGGCTTCCTAGCTCATTTGAAAGTAAAAAAATAAACATTTAACACATTAGGACCAGCTCTCGGTTTAGAGCAACAGAAGCTGGTCTATGGGAAAAGCTGCCTAAGCTGAGTGATCTCTTCTTGCAAATGAAGCCATCACCAAGGGCTTGAATGTTGTCAATAGCAAGGTATTTCTGGCTAATGTTATCGCAGGGGAGTACAACATCTCATGTGCAGCCCTTTTAGCAAGCCTCCACCATACCCAATGCATTAATCGTAGCATATGCATTTCAGAGAAGCATGTAGGTTGTATAATGGTTAATATAGTTGGTAACAAACCCGAGGTCCTTTGATCGCTCTCTAGTATCATTTTGGAGTTTGTGAGATGGAGGTCCTCCACGATGTATCATTAGTTGGCTTTGGCTACTCAGTGGTATCTTTGAAAGTCTGGAGCGCCTAAGCCTCGTGAGGGCCTCCCTTCATATCCTCAGCAGCTTCCCCACCCATATCATTCTAGTGAGAAGAGGATGGGGTGACGGAGATTCTGTTATATTTGAAAAGAGGTACATGACTTTGGAGAGATTCGCCCTTTTTAGGTCTCACCTAGGCAGTGCTTGTTCTGTCTCTTCGAGACATGCTGTATTCAGGATATGATTATTTTGAACAACGGTCCCTAGAAAGGTTGGAGATAGGAAACCAAAGGAATGAATATAGACTCAATCAGTGCTATATTAAGTGGACTTGTCCAGCTGGACAGAGGTCAAATATTTAATTGTAAACAGATAAACATTAGTTTAAACATTAATACATAAAGTGGGACACAAACCTGTGTCCTATTTAACCAAACAGGTACAATACAAAACAAAACAACAGGGGGCTCAGGCAAAGCTTGTGGTTTGTTGCATAGGAACAATTAACATTTTCAAAAAATGAATTGCATTGAACACCTTTAGAATATTCAAATGAAGAATTTAGGACGTATAAGCTGTTTTAAAAGTGTCGACGGCGTTTCGATCCATTGGGGTAATGTGCGGATTATCATCAGGACATGGATTATTATGCCTGAACAGTAGAGCCTTATTAACCTGGGACCAGGAAGGGTGGGAAAAATACAAAACGAAAAATTAGTTGTTAGTCCTGGGCAGCTTGTGTTCAAGTTCAGGGAGGACCTGTCCTGGAAGTTCAGGATCGACTGTTCCTTTTGGAGCAGGGTCAAAGCTGACATGCATATGACTGGGTCCAAACGGAGTTGGCATTGTGTGCAAAATAAGGACGGACTGGGATACTGCTTGATTAATTATCAGTGGCTGAGATTATTTCAGACATTCCATCACTTGTTTTGGTATACTTTAGGTTCTTCCAAGGCAATTCCTCTCATTTAACCAGTGGGCACAGCATATTTACCAAGAAATGTTGCCTCTCTTTATGGCCAGTCCTTTTAGCCCCATGAGCCCCTTGGTTATTTTCCAAGCATATGAAAACTGGGATTAGTAGCAGTTGTTCCAGTGCCATCATTTTGGTCTCATGCTTGTATGTGACATATATATTTATAACCGAGAGTTGCCATCTGATGTATATGAGCCACAAAGGCCTCCTAAACCGAATTCAGCCCTGGATATTGTTGCTAAAACTCCTTAGTTATGCATTAAATACTCAGTCATGCAGGTCAAGTGAGAAAAATCTGCAATTTACATGGCCGAGCAAGGAACCTCTATTTCTAGATCCAATACCACCTGGGAGTGATCTGAGAAGAGTTTGTAGTAAATATCAAACCTCAGACGCCCAATGAGCGATCTTGGCACAAATAAACCAGTATTCCAATCTTGAATGGCTGCTGTGCCTCAAATATAGAAGCACTAGGCTTTATTTGTACTCTTTTTTTATTAAGCCGCCAGGCAATTAAAAGGTGATGTTCTTCTAATAGCTGTGTGTGAGGTCAAAACCATCTAGAGTGACTTGGTGGGGTTGGACCCATTCTCTCTAATGACCGATCAATAGCCAGATTAAAACCTCCCTGCAGTGCAACATGGAACTTCCCTATCGTTGCAATAAAAGTTCAGTATCCGCAAAAAATGGTGGTGCCTCAACATCAGCGGTCAAAGTGCATTAAATAAAGTAAGGGAACTGTGATGTTGGTCACAATGGGGGCGGGGTGAGTAAGCGTGGGGTGGGGTCAAAGGGGTGGCTAAAAACTAAAAATATTCTGTAACTTCTTTTAGTCTGGCACCTTCAGGTATGAACAAATAGCACACAGCATACATGTAGAATAAATGCAGGTTAAGTTGATCAGTCGGGATTGCGCTATTAGTAGTTTATGTAACCTCTATTAGAGTCTGGAGAATCGTTGGGGGCTAACACAGGCCCTGCAACCACTACAGTTCAGGGGCCTGTGCTCCACCCCTGTAAAAAGCACACACTTAACAGCTCAGCCGATAAGTCCTTTTTAAAACCACAAAAAATAAAAATTCTGAGTTATTAGGAAGTGTCAAGTGATAACATTAATTAAAGCCAGTGTGTGCATCTAAGCTCCCTTTACATTTGCCGATTGACCCAGTGTGCAAATTTAAATTTCTTTCATGTAAGCAGGCACCCTGGCAATAAGGCTTGTTTAGCTGTCTGCCTGCCTTCATGCTTCACAGCATAGGAGACTTCCTGCCTTATACTGCAGCTGTAGCATTTCAGCTCTTAAATTAACTGTCCAGGGACAGTTATCTTCTCGAATGAAAGTAGCAGAACTGTTGTCTTTAAATGAAAAAACGTATGTGTCAGGGTTGAGCTCCGCAGGATCCGATTGAAGCAATATGGGCTCCACCTCCAGACCGCACCAACACCCCCAAGTATCACACAGGGTGTTCGAGTGATCAGGTGAGGAAAAAAAAAAGAGTAAAATAATAAACAGGAGGGGAAGGAAGGGGACAGCTGGGAAGGGATTGCTGAAAAGAGAAAACACACAAGGTTACAACACATACAATAATCCTACTCTCATTTCATTCTCGCTACCCTTCCCTTTGCGAAATAATAACCTGTCTCATTGAAAGCACTGCTCCCCTCTTAGACTAGTACCAAGTACTATCACAAGTAATCTCCTCCCTATACAAAATAAAGACACATGTTATTACCATAGAAAACATCCACTGACATATGAATATTGGAGGCCACACCTAGATCGAACATACCCTCCTGTTTTGAATTAAGAGTGTTAACAATTTCCACAATATAATTTCCACTCGGAATAAGGACTTTCTTCAGAAATGATAAGTGATTCCCAAAACGAATAGCTCCAAAGAAAACTGATTGGTTCACCAAAGTATGCAATCCAAGCTGAAATGCTCTTTACACGGTATGATGTAGCTTCCCACTACTATCATCCGCTCTATATTCAGTTTATATTATTGTCAATATTCTCTTAGCATCAAACAATCTCGCAAACCTCCAGACACGGTAGAATGTAGGGAGCTACCCCACTACCCTCCGCTCTGGCACTTGGATAATCCTCTCCTTCTCCTTTGATGCTACCGACAAAAGCAGCCCACACGGAAATGCAACTTATGAAAGTGTCAAGGCTCCGACTTCTCCTTTGGAACCACAAATACCCTGTGCCTTAAAATAGAGGGCTTGCCTCAGTTGTTCAAACAGACTCTTAAGAGTGTTTACAACTCCAACCTCAAGTCCGTGGAGTAACGCGTTTAACAGCAACGCTTACCGTGTCCACAAGTGCGACTTGGAATTTAGTGTCTCGCACCGGCACAACGAGCCCGCTGTGCCTCTCCTCTGAGGTTTCTCCCCTCTTTCACTGGGAAGAACGAGACGCCAATTATCAGCACGGCGCGAACTGTTCAGCTCACAATCCGCCCGTGAATTCTCTCAGCAACCGGCAGAACTCCGTCCCCACAGCCTGTGGAAACTCCTACCCTTTTCTTCACAAGTTCCTCTAAAGTCGCTCTGGATCCAGCGACAAAAACTTCTCCAGGAACACACCAGAAAACAAATTACGTGCAAGTTCTCAAGACCACGCCCCCTCTTTTATCCCACAAGAAAATACAGGGAATTCTGGGAGTTGTAGTTCCTAAAACTGGGCAGGCGCGATATCGTTTGTAAATCCTGACAGTATGGGCATAACATGCCCCTCCAAACCTGCACACTTCAACCACTGCTCAACATTAGTACACCTATTAATAATATTACAGCGTTGTTCACAGAGTTGACCAGAGACCATGAGAATTCTGCCTTCAGTGTCGAAGAAGTTGTGTATTGATGAAAAGTTTTTAGTCTTTCTAATTAAGATAGACACTGCTTGCATGTGAACTCAAGGAAAATATGTAGCAAAACGGACCCCACACCTCTGCGAAAGAAGAGGGCATACTGCTATCAAGACGCAATAAATGTAGAAGGGGAGCATCTATTTTAAGTCTGTCTAGAGGAGCCAACACCCATCGCACCTTCTAACATTCCCGGAGACACATTTTGATGTGTGGTTCTAAGCTGGCCATACGTCACCTACGTAGATTTAGACAATTGTAATGAAGTGGCTTTTGTTTTTTTTAGCTAGTACTATAATCTGCTATAGTGTGCTTGATTGCAAAACAACACAACAATCCTATTCCGTACCTCTCCCCAGTCCCCTCCAACTCACAATGTATTCCCAGACTTGCAGTGTAGATATTTTAAATGTTTGGAGCTGAGCAACTATCTCTACTTGTTCCCCAGTGAAATATACTAAGAGGTGTATGCCGCCACCAACACCACTGACATAGACCTGCATATATTCAAGAAGCAGACATCAGTTTGGAGCTTGATATGGAAAGTCCCCTAATGCCAAATGAGCTATCTATCCTGAGGCATATGTAAAAAAGACATTGGGATAAAAGCATGTTACAGTTACTCAGATCACCCACCAAATTATAAGAACACATTGAAACCAATAACATCACTTTAGTGCCCATTAGGTAGGTACTTGGGTATACCCAGGTGTTCAGTAGCGACTGGCAGGGAACAAGAGTAGAGTAGAGTAGAGGGGCGGGCAGGTCGCTCGTGGAGAGTATTACAAAATTTTTAAAAAACCTTACCTCCATGCCAAGTCCGCAGCCGCCTCTCCTTGTTGTCCCTCGTCGTCTCTCCAAAACCAGGAAACACATAGGCTCCCTCGCCTGACCAACCACATTGCTGCATGCAGTTTTGTAATTGGTCTGAGTGCTGTGGATCGGCGCTCAAACTGGGACTGGGAGGCTTTGCATGCTCCCCACCTGGCTGTGTATCTGGTGGCGCTGCGTAGGCATCTAGGGGAGTTAAGAAGGTGGGGGGAAACTGTAAATTGCAAGATTTCTGTACAAAACATTTATCTTGGCAGTATCAAGCACCACACTTTCACTGATTTTGCACCCTTTCCTAGTAATGCATGACGTTTCACCTAGCCCTTCCCTGAACCTGTCTTCAACCCTTATCTCACAATAATAATCAACAGTGATTCATAACATCTTTCCACTGAATACAGCAAGCAGCTCTGCACCTTAGTGACTTGTTCATGTCTGGGGTGGTGAGTGAGAAGATTCTAGGGTGTTGGGAGATTATCTAGAGTCTGTTGTGATGGTGCATTCATGTTTGTGTCTGTTTCAGGTGTGTTTTGATAATTTTGTGTCTAAGAGTGATTATGTACCTTTTAAGCGTGAGTGTGGATGTTTGAGTGTGTTTGATGGTGTAAGGGTCTGTTAGCAGTAGATGTAGGACAGCCTCTGTCCAGTGAGTGGTAAATACCTATCAAGAACAGGTGTGTCTGAGGGAGTGTCTTGCTGTCTGCAGGTTGTGTGTATTTTCTCTAAGATGTGCTGGAGTGGTGAAATGCAAAAATGTTAGAGGTTAAAGTACATTTTTGAGGTGTGTAATAGTGTGAGGTTGCATATGAGTGTGCCTAAGGAGCACTTGTGGTGGTTACGTGATGGGATGTTTGATGTATGTATGTACACATTTCTGATGGTGTGTTGATGTTCAAGTGGTCAGAATTAATTGTTATAATTAATTTGTAATTCCTAGTAAATTAAATGCTGACAACTATTGCCCACTTTTTTTGTATGAAAGTGTTTCAAAGAATGAGCAGACTGCATTTCCATATTTTCAAACCTGTAGGGGCTTCTGCGACTTTCAAGAGAAACTGAATGCTGAAAATGATTGGTAAATTTGTGTTTGCTTAATGCTCGCTATAATTGGTGCCCTTCATTATTCAGAGCAACCCTAAACTCGGCACATCCCTCAAACAGAGCTCCTTAATTTGTGGGCAATGCTAATAGACTGTTCTTCACAGATGCTAGATTAATGCTTGAAAGGAGGATGTACCTCCCTGCAGCAGCCACGTTGAGAAAGAAGGAAAATCACTGCAATCAAGCCTTGGCGAAGGGGCCAGAGTAATACTGTTCTAAAGGGCTTTAATAAGGTAAGTGCACAACTAGAGCCTCAAAGCATGCTGGCCCATAAACTGCAGGTGTGCACAGTTATAGGACAAGTGACAAAATAAGGACAGCTGCAGGAGACGTGTGTGACCGAGATACAGTCGACTGGAAATTGAGAGTAGTAGGAGAAGAGGCTGAGCTTGTAAAGACTAAATGACTGTATGATCGCCAGGTGAAGTTAGTAGTCATAGTGAGAGCTCCAAGTCACGAGGGATGTATCTGAGGATGGAGGAGTGAGGGGTTGGAGGTGGGCTCAGCCTTTGATAGCGGTTGATAATCAAAGTCTGCTCTGGGCTGCTGTCAGCCCCAGAGGACACGGCACGCCATATGACCTGATCACGAGGTTAATTTGGGCCTGCGAACACTGGACTCTCAGCTCAGCTGTTCCAATGACTGTCAGGTATTGTACCATTCTCCCTGAGCTTGGAGTCATATTTTTCAAGAGTTGGGGGACAGAGTCTGAAGTTTTCGTGTACTAGATGGGGAGGCATATGGACAGGGGACGCTAGAACAACCTAGGTGTATACTGCAATGCAGTGCTGCAAGGCCTCTGGAAACCTCATTCTGGCAGTTGGGAGCTTGTAACTATGAAAAAACGTACAAAGTTCCATTTTACTGCGCTAATACATATTTATTTCCAGGGGAAAACAGATTTGCTAGTTTGTCTCTTCTTGCCTGGCGAGTTGAAACATTTCTTTTTCATTTTGAAGATAACAAATCCTAAGGCTGTTACTGTCCATTCCGCACATATAGATACATAAGCGCTACAGCCTTCACTTTCAGTATTACATTGATATAAAAAGATGTCTATGCAAGGCTATGCATGTTTATATTTTTCATATATGGTGGTTTGTAGATGTCTGTATGAATTTAAAGCTGCACATCAATAATGGTGTCAGTGTATGGATGTGTGTATTGTTCTCTTCATTGCTTGGGAGGAGTCTTTGCCCTCCATCTTGTGCTAGGTTAAGGCAGGGTCAGGCCAGTAGGTACACACAATGGATCCACTAGCAACCATTACTCTGGGTCACTCACACCGTGCATGAGTTTCCCTAGTTACACACACAACACATTTAAAAACACACGTCAGTGCCAAGGTCTGAGCTTGCACATAAAGGCAAATCTTTACTTAGGTTGGCCAGTGGCCTTAACCTTAGTAACCCAGATAAAAAGTTCTGGTCACACTATTAATTCTGTTAACCATGGTAAAATTCTATCCATGTTCTGTGTGCTATATTCTTGATGGGGGAAGTATTTCAGCGTTGGAATTTCCAAGGGGGCACTCACTCGACGACGCTTTTCGTCACGAGTGGAGCTGCGGTCTGTTATACGACTTTCCCCCTATAAAACTTCTGCCCAGAGTGCTGAAGATTCGGCACGACCGGGCCCAAGTCACTCTTGTGGCTCCGAATTGGGCACAAAGATACTGGTATCCCAAGCTACTCAGCAGGGCGATCGATCCCCCGAGACGACTGCCTCTTTGGGAGGATCTTCTGTTGCAGCAGCAGGGGACGGTCCTCCACCCGAACCTGTCCAGCTTCCACCTTCATGGGTGGAGAATGAGCGGCGACAGTAGACCACTTTCGACCTTCCTCCTGAAGTCTGTGATGTCATTCTGGCAGCCAGGCCTCCCTCCACTAAGACGGTATACGCCTGCAGGTGGAACACATTTGTGGCATGGTGCACAGCAAAGGCTGTGGATCCCCTTTCTGTCCCTCTTTCCGAGGTCCTTCTGTTCCTTCTCTCTTTGGCCCAGCAGCGGTCTGCTCTGGGCACTATCAAGGGCTATCTTTCGGCCATTTCCACCTTTCTAAGGCTTCCAGATCAGCCTTCTCTTTTTAAGTCCCCAGTTGTTAATCGCTTCCTGAAGGGCATTATGCACATGTATCCTCCCGTGCCTTTTATAATGCCTCAATGTGACTTAAATCTTGTCTTGACCTATCTGATGTGCGCTCCCTTTGAGCCACTTCATAACTGTCCCTTACGTCTTCTTACTCTAAAGACGGCTTTCCTGGTAGCTATCACCTCTGCCAGAAGAGTGAGTGAGCTCCAGGCTCTTTCTTCTAAACCTCCTTTTCTCTCTGTTCATCCGGACAAGGTGGTTTTAAGGACTCGTCCTTCTTTCTTGCCAAAGGTTGTCATGCCCTTCCACATCGGGCAGACCATCACTTTGCCCACCTTCTTTCCGCCTCTGCATCCTTCAAAAGAGGAAGAGAGGCTCCACTGTCTGGACTCAAAGCGTGCACTCTCGTTTTATCTGAAGCACACGCAACAGTTCGGGTTGGATGACCAACTTTTTGTTGGTTACTTTGGTGCCAAAAGAGGTTGGGCCATGCACAAACGGATCACCTCTCGGTGGGTCGTTCTCTGCATCAAAGCATGTTGCTCGTTGGCTAAGAAGGAGCCTCCTGTGGGGCTGCGTGCCCATTCTACCCAGGCAGCCGCAGCCACTACTGCCTTGGGACGCGGCATCCACATGCAGGACATCTGTCAGGCAGCTACATGGGCCTCGCTGCACACGTTTACCAAGCATTTTTGCCGTGACAGTCAGGTCGGGAGAGACAGCTTCTTTGGCCGTTCTGTTCTCCATGACTTTCTGCTGTGATCTTTGTTCGCAGATCACCACCGGGGTTGGTATTATTGGGGTATCTAATCTAAGGTACGGAATCAATCACTAACGTGTCGCTTTCAGATGCACAAGTTACTACTTGTGTACCAATATATCTGTAAGAGACATTAGTTAGTGATAGATTCCTTACCGCCCCACCCATCCTCGCTATTCTGCGAACTGATTTCTAGGGTTAAGGTCATCCCTTTTAGGGCCCTAGTTTCAATGCACCAGTGGTCAGTATTAAGTATGGGCCGAAAATTCGTTCCGCTCTCGGAATTTGCAGATTTTCCGCAATTTCTGATCCGCAAATCTCGCGAAATTGCCGAAAATTCCACGAATTTGCGAGCGTGACAAATTTTTTCCAGGAAGCACTTACAGGGTTACAGCAGGTGCCCAAATTGAAGCTAATTTCTTTGTAACCATTTACAAAATGGTTACAAAGAAATTAACTTCAACTTGGGCACCTGCTGTAACCCTGTAAGTGCTTCCTGAGTGGCGCCTCCAGAGTTTGTTGACTACTTGCAACTATTCTCTGACCCTGCTCTGACCCTCGAAGCAGGGTCAGAGAATAGTTACAAGTATGGCACAATGCTCCTGTCACAAAAATTAAACCGCAACAGGAAGCACTTACAGATAAGGAAGCAGGTGCCGGACTTGAAGCTCAAATTCAGTAACACATTAACCAGCCCCAAATTAATTTGTCTCGGTTGAGGCTGGCTGGGCAGGTGTGCTTTCTCCCCATAATCTACAGTGGTGAACCAGAGGGTGCTGTGATGAACCAGATGGTGGCAGTGGTGAACCAGAGGGTGGCAGTGGTGAACCAGAGGGTGGCAGTGGTGAACCAGAGGCTGGCAGTGGTGAACCAGAGGGTGGCAGTGATGAACCAGAGGGTGGCAGTGATGAACCAGAGGGTGGCAGTGGTGAACCAGAGCGTGGCAGTGGTGAATCAGAGGGTGGCAGTGATGAACCAGAGGGTGGCAGTGATGAACCAGAGGGTGGCTGTGATGAACCAGAGGGTGACAGTGATGAACCAGAGGGTGACAGTGATGAACCAGAGGGTGACAGTGATGAACCAGAGGGTGACAGTGATGAACCAGAGGGTGACAGTAATGAACCAGAAGGTGACAGTGATGAACCAGAGGGTGACAGTGATGAACCAGAGGGTGACAGTGATGAACCAGAGGGTGGGAGTGATGAACCAGAGGGTGGGAGTGGTGAACCAGAGGGTGGGAGTGGTCAACCAGAGGGTGGCAGTGGTCAACCAGAGGGTGCTGTGATGAACCAGAGGGTGGCAGTGATGAACCAGAGGGTGGCAGTGGTGAACCAGAGGGTGGCAGTGATGAACCAGAGGGTGGCAGTGATGAACCAGAGGGTGGCAGTGGTGACCCAGAGGGTGCTGTGATGAACCAGAGGAGGGCAGTGATGAACCAGAGGGCGACAGTGATGAACCAGAGGGCGGCAGTGATGAACCAGAGGGTGACAGTGATGAACCAGAGGGGGGGAGTGGTGAACCAGAGGGTGACAGTGATGAACCAGAGGGGGACAGAAATGAACCAGAGGGTGGCAGTGATGAGCCAGAGGGTGGCAGTGGTGGACCAGAGGGTGCTGTGATGAACCAAAGGGTGCTAGTGATGAACCAGAGGGTGGCAGTGATGAACCAGAGGGTGGAAGTGGTGAACCAGAGGGTGACAGTGGGGAACCAGAGGGTGACAGTGGGGAAACAGAGGGTGGCAGTGGTGAGCCAGAGGGTGGCTTTGATGAACCAGAGGGTGGCTGTGATGAACCAGAGGCTGGCAGTGATGAACCAGAGGGTGGCAGTGGTGAACCAGAGGGTGGCAGTGGTGAACCAGAGGGTGGCAGTGGTGAACCAGAGGGTGCTGTTATGAACCAGAGGATGGCAATGATGAACCAGAGGGTGACAGTGATGAACCAGAGGGTGACAGTGATGAACCAGAGGGTGGCAGTGATGAACCACAGGGTGACAGTGATGAACCAGGGGGTGACAGTGATGAACCAGGGGGTGACAGTGATGAACCAGGGGGTGACAGTGGTGAACCAGGGGGTGACAGTGGTGAACCAGAGGGTGGCAGTGGTGAACCAGAGGGTGGCAGTGGTGAACCAGAGGGTCCTGTGATGAACCAGAGGCTGGCAGTGATGAGCTAGAGGGTGGCAGTGGTGAACCAGAGGGTGGCGGTGGTGAACCAGAGGGTGGCAGTGGTGAACCAGAGGGTGCTGTGATGAACTAGAGGATGGCAGTGATGAACCAGAGGGTGACAGTGATGAACCAGAGGGTGACAGTGATGAACCAGAGGGTGGCAGTGATGAACCAGAGGGTGTTGTGATGAACCAGAGGGTGACAGTGATGAACCAGAGGGTGGCAGTGGTGAACCAGAGGGTGGCAGTGGTGAACTAGAGGGTGACAGTGATGAACCAGAGGGTGGCAGTGGTGAACCAGAGGGTGGCAGTGATGAGCCAGAGGGTGGCAGTGGTGGACCAGAGGGTGCTGTGATGAACCAGAGGGTGGCAGTGGTGAAACAGAGGGTGGCAGTGGTGAAACAGAGGGTGGCAGTGGTGAGCCAGAGGGTGGCTTTGATGAACCAGAGGGTGACTGTGATTAACCAGAGGGTGGCAGTGATGAACCAGAGGGTGGCAGTAATGAACCAGAGGGTGGCAGTGGTGAACCAGAAGGTGGCAGTGGTTAACCAGAGGGTGCTGTGATGAACCAGAGGGTGGCAGTGGTGAAGCAGTGGTGAACCAGTGGCTGCTGTGATGAACCAGAGGGTGGCAGTGATGAACCAGAGGGTGGCAGTGATGAACCAGAGGGTGGCAGTGGTGAACCAGAGGGTGCAGTGATGAACCAGAGGGTGGCAGTGATGAACCAGAGGGTGACAGTGATGAACCAGAGGGTGGCAGTGGTGAACCAGAGGGTGATGTGATGAACCAGAGGGTGGCAGTGATGGACCAGAGGATGACAGTGATGAACCAGAGGGTGACAGTGGTGAACCAGAGGGTAGCAGTGGTGAACCAGAGGGTGGCATGGATGAACCAGAGGGTGGCAATGGTGAACCAGAGGGTGGCAATGGTGAACCAGAGGGTGGTAGTGAGGAACCAGAGGGTGGCAGTGATTAACCTGAGGGTGGCGCTGCTAAACTGCCCGGGAGCCCTGTGGGTGTGAGCCCCCGCACTGCTGAGCTGCCCAGGGGTTGTGATCCTCCGTGCTACTGAACTGCCCATGGGCCCAGTGGGTGTGAGCCCCCGTGCTTCTGAACTGCCCCTTAGCCCTCTCAGTGTGAAAATCATTCATGCTCAATAGGGGGGCAGGCTAGGAATATCCAGACCCCTCACATATGGTGAGGGGGGTCCCACAGGGATACCACCATGGGTTAAGAGCATTAATTTTAATAAAATGATCCTGCGAATTCACAGGTGGACCTGCAGATTCAGAAAAATTGAAAAAGAAAAAAAAAGACATGCAGGCTTCCGTGCATCTTTTTCAGCAAGCCCCACGGGTGGGCCAAATCTAACTTGCTCAAAGCGGAGCACAATTGCTTTTACACACAGGGAGCTCTGGGTAGGACCAGGGCACCCACACTAGAGGCTGGGCCCTAGGGGATGAGGTCCCCGGGGCCAAAACCTGCCTGGGATTGAACCACGAGGCCCCCACTCCTTGTTTTTTTAAAAATAGAAAAAGGTTGGGCCCAGGAGGGGGTGGGAGGGAGGTTCCCTGGGACTGCATAGGCCCGGGAGCGGAGCCATTCTGCCACCTCCCTTTAATTTAAGAAATACATTTAAAAAAACAGGCCCTGGGGTATCGGGTTTGGAACTATAAAAAATAGGGGGGGGTGGGTGCCGGACCGGCAAGTCACCGGAGGCACTGCCCCCTTCCTTCACTATTCTGCAAATATACCTCCTGGGGCACTACTGGTTGGGGGATGAAGTCCCCTTGGATGCGGAGGGTTCTTGGAGGCCAGGAACCCCTTCTGTTAACTCAGGTAAGTCCCAGACAGCGGGACTGCTAGGAGGTTTTTGGAGGCCAGACCCGTTGTCCACCACTCTGCAAAAGTACCTCCTGGCGCACTGCTTGTTGGAGAATGTTGTCCCCTTGCGTCCAGAAGGTCCTTGGGGGCCAACAAGACCTCCTGTTACCTCCAGTAAGACCCACACAGAGGGACTGCGGAGGTCTTTGGATACCACACCCCCTTTCTTCACCACTCTGCAAACACACCTGGCGCACTATTGGTTCCGGGATTAAGCAGTCCCCTTGCCTCCTGAGGGTCCTTGGGGTCCAGAAACCCCTCCTGTAACCTCCAGCAAGTTCCACACAGGGGACTGCTGAGAGGTGGATGGAGGCCATGCCCCCTTTTTTCCACCACTCTGCAAACGCATCTTCTGGCACACTACTAGTTGGGGAATTAAGTCCCCCTGAATGCTGAAGGTCCTTAGCGGCCAACAAGCCTTCCTTTTACCTCCAGTAAATCCCACACAGCAGGACTGCTGAAAGGTCTTCAGAGGCCACGCCCCCTTTCTCCACCATGGTGCCTATGCTCCTTGGCGCACTACTGGTTGGAGGAAAAAGTCCTCTTTGAAACTTAAGGTCCTTAGGGGCCAAGAAGCTCTACTGTTACTGCTAGTAAGTTTGAAACAGCAGGATTTGTGAGAGCTGCTCAGAGGCCCCGCCCACTTCTCCACAACTCTACAAATGTGACTACTAGTTAAAAAACCGTGGAAAGTCACTAAAAGGTTATAGGGACGTTATAGTTAGGCTGATATTTGACTCATACAAAACCAGAGAAATTCAGCAGTTATAGTCAGCAGAGCTAACTATAACTTACGCCAATGGATTGCACTGCTTAAGACATCACATATTACATTAGTCATGGCATGGTCAGGGACATCACTCATGACATCACTGATTACATCTCAAAAGACATAACTCATGGCATCTCAAATGGCATCACTGATGACATTTTCCACACTCACACACCGACTCACTCATTCATAGAGCCACTCACACATCAACTCACCCAAACAGCCACTAACGCAACCCCTAACTCCCATGTACAGGCACTCATTCACCTACTTACTGACCAATACAGACACTCACACATCCACTCACTTACTCATCGATATATAGTAACACATCTACTTACTCATCTATACAGTCACTGAGACACGTACATACTGTCCTACACAAGCTCTGTTACACTCACTTATTCACTGATACAGTCACTCATACACCCACTCAATCACCCATACACCCACCTGTACATCCATTCATGCACACAGTCACTTATGTACCCTGTCACTCACCCATACAGACATTTATGTACTTGCTCAGTCACCCATTCAGCCACTCATGCACTCTCTCATTCACCATTTAGACACTGACACACCCACACCCTCACTCATACAGCCACTCATCCATCCTCTCATTCACCATTACACCCTCTTACACCCAAACTCATCCACCCATAAAGATACTCATGCAGCCACTCACTTACTCATACACCCACTGACACACTGAGTCTCTCACATATCTACTCACTATTGTATACATCACTTACAGACCCACTCACTCACCTATGTAGAAACTCCCACAGCCACTTACCTCAGTATACATGTTTAACAGAAAGTAACTTTTAGAAAACAGTCTCAATCACTGGATAATGTCATCAGTAATGTAATTTGAGATATCACCAGTAATGTCAATGACAATGTTATGAGTATTGTAATATGTGAGTTCATAAGCAGTGCACTGCAGGAGCATAACTTCTAGTTAGCACATGTAACTATAACTGTTGAAATTCTATGGTTTTGTACAAGTCAAATGTCAGCCTAAATATAACATCCCTGTAACCTTTGTTTTCTTCAGTGAATTTATATATATTTGCAGTGTGTATCTGTAAAGTGGATCTGTGTGTCTTCAGAGTGTCTGTGGTAGGCATGTCATTCTCTGTCTCTGCAAGTATCTGGTATTTTAGAGGATCCTGTAGGTAATAGTTGAAGACTGAAGTGAGCACAGTGCTTCCTGTACTGTGCTTCCGCTTTATGGGACAAGCATTGGCAAAGCTGATGGGTCTCACCTTTGGGATCTATTGGTTTTGCCAATACCTTTTCACCATGTTGTACAACATCCCCAATGTTGTACTTTTAATTGTGATAATGTGGTGACTTGAATTATTATACACTATTTGTTTTTGTGCTAAACAACACATAATATTAGCAAGACTAAAAGTTCACTCTACCATTGTCTGGTCTAAATCACTGATGACGGTCAGATCAGGAAATACTTTATTCGACTCTTGGAAGAGCCACCAAGATTGCACATACATATTTACAATTTAAAACTTTAAAAACCAACAGGTCCTCTTACACAGAATGTGCACATTTATAATCAGTAATTAATACTTACTACAAGTCTTAAAAGCAGTAAAAAGATAGTTTAAAAGACAATATATAATTTCAGTTGTTTCCAGTGAGAGTAGATATACCATTGCCAATTCATATTTTCTGATCCCAGCAGCAAGTAAAAGTGGGCGAATACAACGCTTCTTCTGGGGGTGTATACAGATCACAAAATAAGATAAAGTGCACAGTGCTCTGACGTGATTGGCCATCAAAGGGGCATAATGCGAGTGATACAAACCATGTGCCTCGAGTAGGGAAAGCGACTAGGTAATGAATTGTTTTAACTGCAACCTAGTCAGTAAATATTTTCACCTTTCATTTAGATCAATTTATAAGTAAAATGCAGGATCTCTGTGTTACTGGGGGAGGGTTCCAGTTGATTAAACGTATTATAAGTAGGATCTATACGCTGGAGACTTTGGTAAAAGAGTGATTTATTAGACGCAGATGAAACATTAAGGGTGTCAGGGTTTGTGTAGTAATCTGAGACACCCATTTTAGTAAACTTTCCTTTGACGTATATTAACCACGGTATATCCATGCTCTAATAAAGCCCCATGCAATCAGTCAATATTGTCCTGCACAGGGTAGTCTCTGCTCGGGATTTTTCCAAATCTTTACCCAGAGCAACAGTGGTTGTAGTGCAATATTGTCTTTCAAGTGACTCAATCCTACCTCATCATGACCAAAAGCAACAGGGGAACTCTGAGGCACTGCTAAAAGTCTCCTTAAAAACGTATTTTCCATTATTTGTAACGATTAGCAATTCATATGTCCACAGCCCCATAGGTTACCACTGAGAGGCTCTAGCTCTTATAAATACTTAAAATCTCCTTAGTTGGTTTGTGGCTCAGTCTTTTAGCAAAACTATAAATAGTCTCATTAGATTTCTGAAATTGCATCATTCTAATATTTAAAACATGTTTCCAATTAAAATCAACATCAAATGGTAGCCCCAGATGTGTGAAATGCAGAACCTTTTTAAATTTCTTCACCCCCCCCCCCAATAAAAATGTCCTTGTTTTAGAGTTTTGGGGTCCGCATTTTTTTATGAACGATTTTGTGCAATTAACTTTTAAGCCCAGATCACTCATAAAAACTTTAAAAGAATCAAGCAATATTTGTAGGCCATTTGCTCTCTTGGCTACCAGGACAGCATCATCAGCATATAGTTATACAGGGATTTGACACATGTTTATTCTTGGCATATCCTTCCCCACCTCACACACAAAGTTGTTCTCCCAGTCCATGTATATATAATAAAAAGAGAAAAGGGGCCAGGACACACCCCTGCCTAACCCCTATATCGGAGGGGAATTCTTCAGTAAGATCTCCTCCGCTACTATAGCGTACTGAGGCTGAGGTGCATTTGTGGATTCTACTTAGCAGGGTGATAATTGCACCATCAATCCCCATGTTTGATATAATGGACCATAATTTACAATGATTTACTGTGTCAAAAGCACAAGTTAGGTCTATAAATGCTAAATGAATACTGGCCCTTTGTGCTTTTGTGTACTTTTGGATAATTAATCCCAAATGTAATGTTTGTTCCACCGTTCTCAGCCCTGGCCGGAATCCAAACTGGCATATTGAAAGTGCTTGGTGTTCAAGATTCTCACGAGATTCTCACAATTGGAGACTCTGGTGGACAGAAGATTTGTCGCCACCTCTCGCTGCACAACAAAAGGTAAACATTCTGGGTGTCTTGATAGATGATCACTTATCTATGAAGGCCCAAGTCCAATCTGTGGTGGGAACGTGCTTTGGTCTCCCTTTGGATGCTGAGGAAGTTCCTTCCACTCTTGACTTTAGGCTGCAGGAGATCTGTGGTCCAGGCACTGATTACTTCAAGATTGGACTATGTGAATATACTCTATTTTGGCCTCCCAGAATATCTTCTCAAGCATCTGCAGGTGGCACAAAATGCCACAGCCAGAGCTATTCTCAAGCTTAAAGCTAGGACTCATATGTCCCCCCACCTCATAGCGCTCCATTAGATCCCGGTAAAAAATTGAATCTGATTTAAGGCCATGGTGCTTTTCTTTAAAGCTTTTCATGGAATGGGGGCCAGGTACCTTTGCAGAAGGATTGCCCACTATGTTCCTTCCAGAACTCTGAGATCCTCCTCGATTAATCTAGCTAAGGTCCCTAGATTACTCGCGTCAGGACTGGGGTATCCTTGCTTGGATTCCTCAGTGCTCAGGCCTGGAATGCACTTCCAGCTTCATTGAGAGCAGTGACAGATTTAGCAACTTTTAGGAAGCTTCTCAAAACTTTGCTTTTTAATCAATAATGTGCGTTGCCCATAGCGCTCTGTTTTCCCCTCTTCCCTTTTCTTTTCTGCAATTGTAGTTGGCATGGGGGGTCTATTCCAGGGGCCTTTGGTGTGCCGGAACACTACTCTGAGTAGCTGTGCGCCATATAAATGTCTTTATTCATTCATTCATTATTCAAGTGGCCAAAGTTCCAGTTTGGCTATGATCACCCTACCCAGGATCTTGACTGAACTATCTAGCAGAGAGATTGGGTAGTACCAATGTGGCTGAGATTTATACCCCTTTTTAAAAATCGGGACTATAATGGCTTCCTGCCAGGTCTTAACTAGTGGACCTACTATTGCTGCCTTAAGGACATTTGCTATCACCGGGCCCAGAAGTCTGATAAGTGCTTGTATAGATCAACAGAGATCCTATCCGGGCCCGGGGCTTTCGAGTGGGCGACTATTTTCTATTGCCTGTTTAACGTCCCCAACCTCTATTGAGTTACTTAGAGCCTTAGCAGAACTTCTGTCATAAACAATTTCTGGTACAGAAGAGTCCTTTAATAATCCTGGGTTTGGTGAGAAAATAGCAGAGAAATGATTAACCCATGCTTCGGATGGAACAACAGTTTCTATTTTAATCACTTCAACACCAATCATGGGAGATGCATTTATCACCTCCCGAAATGCACATGAATCTTTGAGGTTTGAGGCAATTTTTAAATCTTTCCAGGCCTTATCCTTCAAAAACTGTTTTCGTTCCCCAATAACCCTCTTATAATCTTTCCTAGCTTTTACTATTTCTTGTTGGTTCTTCTGGGTCTTTTTTAAGTCAGACCTATGGGCTTCAGAGCAGTTCTTATCAAACCATCTTGGGTTATCAGGGCCTTTTTTGCTGGGCTTAGTTATATCATCCGGCATAGTAATATTTAAATTTGAGGGGCAATTCACCTCTCCCAACTCACACGGAGTCAGTAGTTTCTTTGTGGCGTAAAGCGGCAAAAATGACGGGGTGGGAAGCCAAACTTACGTAACAAACCCTGTTATGGGAAGGGGGTTTTCTGACTGAAACCGTAAGCCTAAAGGGATTTCGCGGATGGAGTAATATTGGCATTGATCTGTTGGGGGATGTCGGGAAGAAAGGGAATATGTTGGATTTTGTCAATATGCAATCAGAATATCAGATGGCAGAGGGTGACTTTCTGCAATATTCACACAGTTGAGACATGCGTTACATTGCCATCTAAAAACGGGGTACCAACTGCCGGAGTATGCCCCGTTAGAGAATAGGCTGTTGCTTGATCCAATGCTTAATAAGGTAATCTCACCCACGTACAAAAAATTCATAAATAACACACCAGACCCCCATCGGACCATTTCGGATGGCATCGGAATCAGATCTAGGCCTTCTTGAAGATGATGATTGGGCAGATGCTTTACAAAGCCCTAGAGAAATAGCGATAAGTGCAAGGTTTTGCCTAGTTCAGCTCCGACTTTTACATATATCGTACGTCCCTAGGACAGTGCAATATCGTATAGGTTTTTGTTTGTCGGAGCAATGTGTACGGGGATGTGGTGAGATCGGGACATTTTTCCATATCCTCTGGGCATGTCCCAAGATTCAGGAATACTGGAAGAACTTGGCCCAGATAATGTCTGAGGTGGTGGGCACCACAGTCCCGGTGGATGCCAGGTGGCATATCTTAGGAGTGAGAGGAGATATATTATGACTCAAAATGACACAGTTTGGCTCGTGCTAGCGTGAGTGTTGGGCAAAAGAAAAATTGCTCGACTATGGGGCGCTAGTGAGGTACCATTGGTGGAGGGGTGGGAAAATGACTTGGACTGGTGTCAAAGGGTGTACCAGAGTAGAGGGTGCCCACAGAAATGGGAAAAGATCTGGGGAGCTTGGAGGGCTTACTGGGCAGACTTTTCAATTGTATGAAGAGAACCCTCCCACAGGGTTTAAGTGGTTCTAGATCATCCACAATAGCACAAAATGTTTGGAATAATGAAGAGCGGTACATTGTGAATGTAGTTGATTTGTATGTGCGGCTCCACTAATGAATATAATGTACACTTTTATGGAAACATGTTGTTTATAGGTTAATGAATAAAAAGAATGTTTAAAAAAAAAATCAATTTGTAAAGACCTCCAAAACATTTTCGGGGGAAGCGGAGTCTGAGAGCACTATCTCGGTGTCGGAATTACTGCTTTTGATAAGTTCTATTAGAAAAGACCTTGTGTCTATGTTTTCCCATTTAATGTTAACCTCCTTATTTCTGTTATAATCTACACCAGGCTTTATTTTCTAATCCTTTTTGTATTCACAGAAAAATTCAGAGTTAAAACAATGGGATTGTGATTACTCACACAACTTGCCTTAACTATTCAGCCCTTGCAAAATTGTGAGAGTCCTTCGCTGATTAAAATGTGGTCAACAGTCGAGACCGATGTGGGGCCCACATATGTTGAAATCTGGGGGGTGCTTACCACAATCATTTCATTTGCAAATTTCAGATTCTTGGCATATGCTACTCTACTCAATGAGTCACCATACTGCGTGTGCTTGAAATGCTTTAGAGATGGATCTCTCTCTTCATAGATACCACAAGATTCCTGTAGGTTACAAGTTCTTATATTAAAATCCCCTACCCAGATTATTTGCAAGTCCTTAGTGTGATTATTCTGGGCTTGGGTTATGGCATCATCGAGATCATCTACAATACTTGTCACCGTTGGATTAAACACATTATAATAATAAATAATTAAGAGCAAATCTGGCGATTTTGACATAATAATTAAAAGAAAAATGATAGTATTTAGATATACACACAACTCTAACTGTTATGTCTGTCATTCGGACTGATATAAACGTAGCCAGTCCTCCTTCAGCTCGACGCGCTCTCGAGGGTACAGCTCGCACATAATAACCTACAAAACCATCAATGTACAGCGGGTTCAATGACCCACTCTCTTAGCAACAAACAATTCCAAGGGATGCTTTCCAGTCCGGGTTATCAATCTAGGAATGGAGACCCGCAATATTCCATGTAACAATACATAAGTCGCCTACAGGATAGGCTAACAGGTAGGACACAATACTCTTTTTGTCTTGGGATATCCTCCAGCATCATTGGCTGTCAGTCTTGTGTATTCAGGCCTGACAGAGCTTCAAGTCTATTCAAGAGGGGGAGGTCAGTAATAGGTTTCATGAAAGCCAATTTGCTTGATTTCAAGTTAGAATTCATTAAATTGTTTGCGAGACCTGTTGGTGAATAAACTTTTGGAAGATAAAAGAAGCCCAAAGAGCGTATTCTGATTCCTCCAGCATTAAAAGGATTTTGTCCACAGTTGTAAAAAT
Organism: Lissotriton vulgaris; assembly: GCF_964263255.1. Lineage (NCBI taxonomy): Eukaryota > Metazoa > Chordata > Amphibia > Caudata > Salamandridae > Lissotriton > Lissotriton vulgaris. The sequence goes on along the minus strand of NW_028245804.1, from coordinate 793,359 downwards.
GTTTTTTGACTAGGGACGGATTTCTAAAATTAACTATTACACAGTCCCCTTCAGATAATTTTGGTGCTTGGCCCACCCAGTCCACTCTTCTTGTAGAGATAATTTCCCTTAAGAGATCATGGGGGAAATTAGAATTTCTCTTCAACCAAAACGAGACTTTATTTACTAAGGATACATGGGACTCATATTGTGCCTGCCGCAGCTGCGGAATATTCTCCAAGACCATTACATACGGCGTACATTCCGGTAGGATATGTGGTTGTATTTGATTTAGATTAGATTGATTAACCCCATTAATGCCCTTGTGTTACCTCCGGTTAGTATCCTGTGTTGAGACCCGTCGATCTTGAGCCATTTGCTCACCCACTGATGTCTCAGGTGACAGCAACGTTATGGGTTTTAAGGGTAAGATTGGTTGTAGAGCGTCTCTCTGTCTGCCTATATTTGTTTTATTTATGAATCTTATGCTTACTCCAGGGTGCCCCTTAGTTCTTCCCTGTTCTTCAGGTGTCTCCACCCGGTCTTTTTTGTGTAAAAATAATTTCCTCTAATGTTCCCTCTAAAGTGGTACGTTTTTCAAATGTTCCAGAACACAGTCTAAGTATAGAATTAAGTTGTTTGAAAAGTTGGTCTAAGCTGGGGTTTGTTTGGGATCCTGTTTTTTCCAAGACAGCTCCCCATGAGAATTCTTTCTCATTAACTTTCTCCCTAAACCTTTCCTCTTGTTGATGCTTTGTAATACTGGAGTAGCAGGGATTGATTGCAGATATGTTATTCTAGGTAATTCTGCTATATTTAATTCTTGCCTGCTTTTTTTACTGGGAGGACTGTCCAGCCGTGATATTGTTTCTAAGGTAAATTAAAGATTGTGGGCCCGATGTAGGTAATCCCAGATTACCGATTCTTAAATACCGAATCATACCGATTCGGTATTTAAGAACTGGCAATCGGGATGTGGGTATTTTTACCGAATGCAATACCGAATCGGTAAGTTTCGTTATTTACCGATTCGGTAATTACCGAATCGGTATTTGCCATTGATTCCTATGGGCCTTGAAGCCCATAGGAATCAATGGCAAATACTGATTTGGTATTTTACCGAATCTGTAAAATACCGAATTGCCAAGGGGGACAGGGTGTCACTTTGACACCCTGTTGCACCCCTGTTTCTGGCTTGTGTGCCATGTGACACACATACATGCCCAGATGTGCATGTACACAGAAATTCTTAATTTACCACCCAATAGTATTGGGTGGTAAATGAAGAATTCCTAAGGGCCTGTGGCACTGCAAACTGTGCCACCTACATATGGATTTACAGAATCGGTATATTTACCGATTCGGAAAAATACCGAAGCGGTAAATTTACCGAATCTGTAAATATACCGATTCTGTAAATTCCGAGCCACCTACATGTCAAAAGCCAAATACCGGTCGGTAACGGCCGAAATCGGCCGTTACCCACCGGTATTGGGCGACCTACATCGGGCCCTGTGTATCTACTACAACACAAGGGTTTGTGGTCAGAGAGGGTGAGCAACTAAGGGCTTTCCTAGGGTTAGTGAATTTGCTTTCTTTATTAGCCTAGAGGTTAAATCGTTCTGACTGTCATAATAATTCTGCATTTGTTCACCATGAACAGGGCTAGGGTTAGCAGCAAGAACTAATCCTTTATATGCGGAGTCCATCTTTTCTTCAACTTTATCTATTTCATTTTCAATTGCCTCCATTACTGATGTCGGTTAACTTTTGATAGAATTATTCTGCGCATCGCCCTTATTTCTTGCTGGGTCTAAATGATCCCCCTTACTTTTCCCCATAGTTAATCCATAGACCTTCTAGTGAAAATTACCTTCCGGATCTCTTCAACCTTTATAAATAATAGAGCCAATGAGGAAAATGGAGACCAAGAGACCTGGCCCAGCACAGCCTCTGCCAGCAGCTGACGGGCACAGATGGGCCTGCCCTTGGCCCGGGTTTTGCCCAGGCACACCCGCGTGCGTCCTGCTCTGTGGGAGCCCGCCGATAATTTTAAGCACCTCCGGGCTCAAAGGGCTCACGTCTGCGCCTCCTGGGGTGGGTACAGCTGGGGACTGAAGTCCCCAGGACAGGTGTGGTGCTGCTGACAAGCAGTGAAGGGTGGTGAAGGGCTCCAGCGCTGCAGTAGCCCGCTGATGATTTTAAGCGCTTCCAGGCGCGAAGGGCTCACGTCTGCACCTCCTGGCGCGGGTACAGCTGGGGGCTGAAGTCCCCGGGACATGCTGCTGACAAGCAGTAAAGGGTAGTGAAGGACAGTCAATTAAAATGATGAAAAATAAAACTATGAAATAAAACATAGCATATTGGTGCCGCCCAAGTCATGTGATCAGTGCCATTGAGTCCTGAAACAGTGCCTGGCTCTCTTACATATAACAGACCCTAAGTGTGATGCAGCATGGGAATGACTTGGTGAACTACTCACAACCACTTCACGGAGACCTGTGATGACTGATCAGTGTTTTAATACTTTTGCAGATGATCCTGGTGTGTGTGTCCAGACATATGCATTCCCTGGCTGAAGGCATGGTGTATAACTTGTGAAATGCCACAGGACAGTTTAGTAGTTCAATGTCTAAAAGATATAATCCAATGTTTTTTTTTGTAGGTAAAGGATATATAATGAAGATGGTTTTGATTTGTAAAATAATATTCAAAAAGAACAATTAACAAAATGCTGAACAATGTCATATATTCACCCCAGTACAGATATCTAGGCCTAAATCCATTGTTGTTATGCTCCCATGCACTTCCAGCTTAGACCCAGCCACATGCAAATCAGCCTTGACCCTGTGCCCCATGGGAACAGTCCAGCTCGAATTGCCAAACCAGGTCCTCCCTGGACTGGAAACAAGCATACTAGGACCGGTTTCAGGGTTTCACCCCTCATCAGCCTGGCTAGCTTGACCTCAATGGCAATGAGAAAGGGGCTGAGTATTGGTAACATCTGCCAAGATCCCCGAGGGTTGTTCGCCCGTGAGGTGCCTTACTCTCCGCCACACATTTTTTCATTTTCTTATGTTTTGAGTGTGGGTGGATGGACTGTTTCAGTAGGACAGACATCATTGGATGTGTCGAGTTGAATCTTCCCCGGAGTCTCCCACTTACAGTTACAAACAGTGATTTGTGTTGGATAGTATGACATTAGAGAACATACACCTAACCATAAAATTGAGAGGAGGTGTTGTTGGAATCATAGCAGTGATCCAGCTTGTTGGTTTCTAATGTCGATTAGACATTTGCTAACTAAAATCCAGGGTACAGGGATTTGTTGTGATTGAATTTAATTGAGTGGAGGGCTATCCCGTATGTACCGTCTTGTCCCTCTGAGCTCCTTTGTGATTGCATCTGTGAGTCCCAACCTGCCAAGTGGTGTTAACCCTGTCCAGGGCCCTTGGAAATTGGTTGTTGTGCTGACCTAGCAGAATGGACGCATCGTCTCCACAGTACAGATCAGAACCGATGCATCCTCTCAACTCTTTGTCAAGGTCTGTCTGATTAAACACAGCCCTGAGAGGGTTAAAAAGAAGACAAGCACTTGTATGAGAAGGGTTCCAAAATGCCACTTTACGAAGAACTCCTTAAAAGTCACCAAACTCTTCTTAAAACAATGCCTTTTAGTTTTGCAGAAATCTAACATGGTGGACGCTGACTCCACCATAGAGATGGGTCAGCATTCTAGATCTCACGGGCTCGCGGCAGGCCAGGTGCTAAATGAGCGAGTTCGAGAATCGAACTTCGCACTTCAACCGTCAGCCAACAGAGCAAGTAGCTTTGGTTCACCTGCATCTGTTGCCTCACAGAAAACTAGAATACCAAAGTAATTTAAATGTGTTTAGGGCGCGGTTGCGTCCTGTTTTTGTTAGAGAGAGTATTTTCGTCTGTGGAGAGTATTTTGTACGCATGTGCAAAGTGGGATTTTGAAGCCGGGAGTCTTCTCAGCAAACCTTTGTGTCAAGAAGCTATCGGCGAACTGCAAGTGTTTTGTTCCGGTTGTAAGAGGTGTCTGTTGACACCGTTTGAGACTACCCAACTGTACCAAGCTATTTCATATCTTCTATGCATCTTGCAAGGAGAACTATATTTGTTTGTGCTTGAGAAAAATTGACAAACTTTAGTCAACAACGTTTTTGTGATTAAATAAACAGACTAATTGGAAATCTAGTTCAACAGTTTTTTTTTTTTTGAAGCCTTTATTAAGTGCCAAAGCAGTATAAACAGTACACAGCTTTTCGCCTACAACCTGGGACGTCAGGCCGGCAGCTATGAAGAAAAAGAAGAGGGGGGGGGGGGGGGGCCTGAGGCGAAAGAAGACACGTGCTTGAAAAAAAAACCATGGCATGATAAGTAGACACAGCTTGTCGCCTACAACCCCCCAGGGCCGGCCGCGATATAAAGGAGGCACAGTCAGGAAAAGCACATATCCTAACAGTGAGAGAAGGCAAACCATATACAAAAAGGATGGAATTGAGGCTTCTTTTATCATTTTTCTTTCCCCCCAAACAACAAAACTGGGGACGCTCCCACCCGTAATGTACCACCATAACCTGTATGTGGATCAGAGGAGTAGAAGGCGAGGTACCATAGAGTACAGGCAATAGGTAAAGACGAACTGCGCCAGCATAAATGTGGTACACACCCATGAGATGCTGATGATGAACACGGGATGGGAGGGGGAAAAGGGAGGAGGGGGGGGGAAGGGAGGGACACCATGTAACTGAGTCTGCGAGGACGGTAGAGTGCAGAGGTCATGTGAGTAATGCTACGTGTAAGATGTTGGTGCCGCGAGCAGCAGGACACAAGCTAGTAGAGGCCGGGCAGCGAGGGTGAGCAAGGAATGCATAAGGGCAACCCATGACTAGAAGGCAGGGAAGTATCATAGGGCAAAGGGGCCCAAGGGCGCAGATGTCAAGCAGGACCGTCCACGGGAAGGCAGCCTGGGAGGGGGGGGGGGAAGGGAGGAGGTAGGTGTGGGAACCGGGCGGTCAGGGCAGGGAACAGGCCAAGGGCAGAGAAGAAGGGGAGAGTGCTTCAGTCATTTGGAGGGTCATTGCACTGGTGTCGGAGCAAGTAGGCAGTGAGGGGCCCCCATATGTCCCTGGGGCGTGACTTGTGCGGTAAGAGTTCAGAGTAGTTGTGGAGGTGGTCTTGCCAGGTAGACATCGTGTTGAGCCAGACCTTGAATTTTGGGGCACGGCCTCTACCCCATCTACATGCAACATGACGTTTGGCCAGCAGGAGGCCCAACGCAAACAGTTTTTTATTAGTTTTCAATGCCGGGACCGCGTGTCCCAACAGGGCAGTCTTAGGGCAGGGGGCCATACCAATCCCAACCATATCAGATAATGCTTCAAAAACGGCATGCCAGTACTCCGCTACTGCAGGACAGGTCCACGCCAGATGGAAGAAGTCAGCCCCTCCTGCCCCGCAGCGTAGGCAGCAATCATTATTACGGAGGCCAAGCCGGAATAATTTGGAAGGAGTGAAGTAAGTGCGGTGCAGGAATTTAAAGTGAATTAGCCGCAAGCGAGTATTACCCGTCACTGCGGTGGTATGTGAGCAACTTTCTTCCCACTGTTCGTCAGAGAGCGGTGCGTCAAGGTCACCGTCCCATTCGCTACGAACCCTAAGCGGGGGAGGGGAAGGGGCAGGCTGGGCGTGCTTATAAAGCATGGACACCACGTGTTTAGGGGCGTCAGTTTGTAAAAGTGTATGCAAGGGGGGGAGGACGTCCGGCTCATCAGGAAAGTTCGGAATGACTGCCCTGACGTTTTGTCGTAAGCGGACATAAAGGAATGTGTCCATGACTGTGGGGTGGGTCTCCCCAAAGAACTGTGCCGAAGAACGGAACTGCCCCTGAAGGAAGAGATCTCCCCAGGTGTGAATCGCTAGTCTCTTGAGGAGCTTGCGCCCTATCTCCTCGCAGGTGACTCGCAATCTAGGGTCGTGCGCTAGTGGCATACATGGCGAGTATAAAAAGGTAACCTCCATGCGGGCCGCGATGCGGCGCCAAGCATGGACAGTACAGTCCACTGTAGTGGGATCCCGTTCCGATATCTTCGAGTCGGTATAAAGATATCCCGACGGTTGTACCGGACGCATGTAGCCATCTTCCACCGCAAGGTGGGCCATGAAGGGAGGGGGATGTAACCAGTACACCACAAAGTGGGCCTGGGCACAATCATAATATCTCTGAAAGTCAGGAACGTCAAACCCGCCTTGGTGATAGGGCAACATTAGCGTCTTTAAACTAATCCTAGCCTGCTTGCCACCCCATATCAGTCTCGACAGTTGGGAGTTGAGGGAGCGAAAGAAGTGGGGGCCCGGGCTGTAAGGTATGTTAATGAAAAGGTATAATAACTTAGGAAGGACAACCATTTTTATTAGGGAAATGCGCCCTGCCATTGATAACGGGAGATGGATCCATTTGGTAATGTTATCAGTTAGCTTGTCAAGTACCGTGCCATAGTTAGCCCTGATGAGGGTCTCGCGGTCGCGGGACACTATCACACCAAGATACTTGACTTCCTCGGATTCCCACATCAGGGGGTAGTCTAGGGGAAATTGCACGGTTTTATCTGTTAAGGGGAAGAGTGCAGACTTTGCCCAATTAATTTGGATTCCTGAGATAGCGCCGAATTTAGTGATTTCGCGTAGCAGGGGGTTGAGGTTATCGCGTGGTTTGTCGACATATAGGGTGATATCATCGGCATATAATGCCACAAGGAGCTGCCGCTCCGGGTAGATAAGAGAACGGTGGTTATGGTGCTGTCGGAGTTTAGCAGCAAGCGGCTCTATGGCGATCGCGAAAAGGACGGGGGAAAGGGGACACCCCTGTCTTGTGCCTCTCTGGATGGGAAAAGGGGCAGACCGTGCCCCATTGAGGAGGACGGAAGCACACGGTTCACCATAAAGCAGTCTAATCCAGTCGAGGAAGCTGTAAGGGATCCCCATACGTTCAAGGAGGGCAAATAGATAATCCCATTCAAGAGAATCAAACGCCTTAGTGGCGTCGAGGAACACAGCCGCAGCCTCGCATCTTGGATTAATATCCTGTAGTACTGCCTGGAGGGTACGTAGGTTATGGGAGGTTGCCCTATTGGGAACGAAGCCTGCCTGGTCGGGAAGGACCAGGCGCTCCATCAGCAGGTTAAGGCGGGTCGACAGGACTTTCGCTAGGATTTTAACATCCGTATTAAGTAGGGACAGAGGTCTGTAGGAGTCGCAGTGCTCCGGAGGTTTGCCCGGTTTCAACAGGGAAGTGATGAGGGCTTCGCGCATAGATGCGGGTAAGAGACCGCCTTCGAGAGAGGCATAGTATACCTGCTGGAGAATAGGGGCTAGGATATGGACGTACGCTTTGTAAAAGTCGACTGGCAGTCCATCAGATCCAGGCGCCTTACCTGACTTCATGGACATAATGGCATCTTTGATTTCATCCACTTCGAGTATATGGTGGAGAAATTTTTGTTGGGACGGGCCGAGCCAGGCAATGGCAGTGTCGTCAAGGTAGGAGCCTAGGTTAATAGGGACCGACTTGTGAGAGGTGTAGAGAGCGGAATAGTGATCGGTAAGGATGCGTAGTTGTGCGGGCAGATCTCGCTGTGGGACTTGGTGCTCATCCAGCAGAGTGGTGACATAGCCATTGTACCTAGGGGGCCGCACCGCGGAGGCAAGCGCTCTTCCGGGCCTGTCCCCTTCACCAAAGACACGCGCTGTGTGGTGCTTGCCGAGGAATTTACTCTCCCTTTCCGCCGCCTCGGTGTATTCGTTCAGTTTTTCACGAAGGAGAGCATTAGAGGCATGGTCTCGGGGCCCACGCGCGGCAATGCGCTCCAGCTCCCTCAGTTCGGATTCGAGTTTGCGAAGCTCACCCCGCAGGGATTTAAGGACCCCGCCCCCCTTAGAAATACACCACCCACGGACAGTGACTTTGAAAGCCTCCCAGACCACGGTGAGGTCCGATACCGACCCCATATTTCGGTCAAAAAAATCTTGGATGTCCTGTTCAAGGTCAGCTCGAAAGGCGGAATCAGCAAGGTGGGAGGGATTGAGGCGCCAGCTAAGATACGGGGAGGTCTCAATGGGGATGCAAAGTGATATGAGGACCGGGGAATGGTCGGAGAATGTCCTGGGTAGGAGAATAGCTTTGGTCAACCAGGGAGAGAGGCCCACCGATAAGAACACGTAGTCTATTCTCGCCCATGTGGAATGTACAGCAGAATAGTGAGTGCCCTGTTTGAGGGACGGGTGCAAGTGCCTCCAGGAATCGATGAGGGAGTGGTCCGTGATAAAGGAAGAGAGGACACGCTGGGTACGAGAGTAGTGTACCGCCTGAGGGTGAGAGCGGTCCATGCACGGCGAGATGACGGCATTGAAATCGCCACCGAGGATCACATGGCTCACGCCCAGGGTTTGAATTTTCCCCCATAATGTAAGCAGCGACGAAGTGTCATCAATATTGGGGCCATAATAGCATGCAAGGAGAATCGAATGAGAGTGTAGCATCCCCCAGACCATACAGTATCGCCCACCCGGGTCCACTTCCGTACCCACAGGCACAAACCTTACGCCCCGCCGTACCAAGATCGTGACACCCCTGGCATAATTAGAGTAGGAGGAGAAGACCCTGCAAGAAGCCCATCTAGATGCAAAGAGGGGCGAGCTATCCGACCGTAAATGTGTTTCTTGGAGCAAAGCAATGGAAATACAATGCCTATCAAGGTACCCTAAGATTTGCCTCTTCTTCCGTGGGTCATTCAGCCCCCTTATATTCCACGACACCAGCTGGAGTTGGTGCGCCGGTGACACATTCTCTACGTCACCCATTCACACAAAAGTAGCATCCTGTAGCATGAAAACACATCGTTGAAGACCAGAGCACAATAAGTTCCAAACGCAGTAAGCTTGTCTCGCAGATGACCCCCCCATATCCCATCCAGATACAACACAACACGTACGGCTAGGTCGTCAGTAAGGAAACAAAAAACATTCCCACCCACACCGGCAACCCCAACTGGCCGGGAAGTCAACCCCCACCCAGTACCCCGAAACCCTAACCAGTGACTCTCGAAACAGAGTAGAACAACAAAACCACTTCCCAGGAGGGAAGAAGTGCTCAGGGGTTCGCCCATTGGGGGGACCGAAACTAGGGGCCCCAGACGCGCCAAAACCGCCTCCTTACTTACACCCACTGACCACAGGTGAACCTGTCGTCTAACGTGGGACGGAGGCGGGTGACCGAGCGCAGGCATGTGACATTAGACAGTGAGACCCTGCATCAAACTAGTAACCAATACAAATCACACCAGTCCAAGTGTGTCCAAGGTGATTTACATCGCACTGTCTGCCAGCTCCATCTCAGTCTTGCTGCGACAATGGTGATTGCGATCTTGATCTGCGCCGAGCCGCATCAGCGCCACCTCCCTCCCCTCTGCAGCTCTTAAGGAAGTCCTCCACCTGATGAGGATTTTGAAAGAGGTGATGTTTACCCTGAAACGTGACTTTCAGTCTGGCAGGGTAGAGCATAGCATATGACATCTCCCTCGCCTGGAGCCTCTTCTTGACCGCCGTGAATTTGCGCCTGGCCTCCTGTACGGCGGAGGTGAAATCGGGAAAGAAGGAGAGAGTGGTGTTACAGTAATGCACAGTCCCCACCTCCCTTGCCCGTCTCAACACCGAGTCTCTGTCTCTATAATTCAGAAAGAGAACAATTACTGGGCGAGGTTGCGCTCCGGGAGGTGGGCGCGCTGCAAGTGATCTGTGGGCTCTCTCAACAATGAAGTGCGACGAGAAGGATTCTTTCCCAAACAGTTCGACAAGGAGGTTCTCCATAAAGGTCTCCATTTTACCAGTGTTGGTGGTCTCCGCAAGGCCCAGGACGCGTACATTATTCCGCCGAGACCTCGCTTCCAAGTCCTCGTTCTTATCTGCGATGAGCTTAAGCAGTCTGTCCATCTGGGTGACTTGGTTGCTTGTCGAGGTGGCGCCATCTTCCAGGACAGAGATCCTATCTTCCGTGTCCTTAAGACGAGTGTCATGCTGTTCAAGCCTAGTGACCACACTGTCCATGCGCATGTTGATGTTATCAATCTTGGTGTCAATAGTAACAAGGCTTTGCTTCAGGCCCAGCAACAATGCCCTCCAGTCCTCATCCGGAGGGGCCTGGGAGGCCGGGCCTCCATCAGGCTCCGGCGTCGATTTTGGAGTTTTTTTAGTCTCAAAAGGGATCTTGGACTGCCTGGCGTCACCGCGGCCCATGACTCCCCTGGGCGCCCGAGACGACGGAGGAGAAGCAGTCGCCAGGACGCAAAGGAGTGGATGGTGGAGGCCGAGACAATGTCCTTCAGGCCGTGCACTCGCAGGCAGTAGTGAGAAGCCCAGCTAGGAGGCCCAGGCTCCAAATGGTACCCCCGCAGGGGGCCAGCGAGGATGTTAGCCCTGCAGGAGCGGCAGCACCGCGGACCGGCGTCCCACGCAGCGCCACCGACTGTGCAGGCCTCACAACAGATCGAGTCTGTGCCTCTCGCACAGGGGTGGAGGTCGCAGATCTAGCAGCATTGGCAATGAGAAGGGGGGCGAGGGGGAGGCCAGCTAAGAGGACCGGCAGAAAGCCAAGGCAGACATGCAGTGCGGCAGGGAAGACGAGCCAGGCAGAGATGGGGGGGGGTCCAAAGTGGGGAGAAAATATGTCCCAGGAAGGGTCCAGGACCACGCAGCAACCCCACAAGGCAAGGCCCGGTGCGACCCAGTCTCAGCCCGGGATCGGGCGTCTGCAGCACAGGCAGCGAGAGTACTCCAGCACCAAAGGAGGAACCCAAGCGGATGGTGCAGTCAATGCCTCAGGTGTATGGGGGGGGGGGTTGGTCAAAGCACGGAGGGCAAGTCCAGCGTTGGTACCGCTCCCAGCCGCCACAGCCCAGCAGCAGTCAGCCCAAGATGGCGGGAGGTCCGAGCACCAAGGACACAGCTCGGCGCAGTCGGGCCCAGCAGCGGTGACGGGGGGAGGGAGGGCGGGCCGGGCAGCAGCAGGAGAGACAAGGAGAAATCGGGCAGCTCTCACCTGGGAAGTCGTGGCCCCCCCCCCCCGGGGTATCGGATGTAGTCCTCAGGTGCCCCGCAGGCCGGATCTCCGCCGTGGGCCGACCTCCAGACCTCCACAGCAAGGCCGCAAAGCACCGGACTGTCCTGAGGGAGAGGAGCCGGACAGGAGGAACACCGCAGCAGCACCTCGGGCCGCCCCAGCACAAACAGGCAGCCGGTCCCGGCAGAAAGCAGGCAAACAGGGCGAGTCTGGGATCGCCGTGAGCAGCGCGATGAGAGGCAGGCGTAGGTGCGATGCAAACGCGGATTTATCAGGGCAGGATCACTGAAGGAGAGGTTGGAGCGCTCGGTCCGGCGGGAGCCTCACATCGGTGCGGCCATCTCGGTCTGGCGCCACCTAGCGCCCCCAAATCTAGTTCAACAGTTGACAGAAGCACTAAGAGTAAATTCTAGGATAAAACAAGTAAATACCAACAGTATAGCTGTAACTAAAATATAGAAGTAAGTTATAGTTTGTCTCCATATTACAGGTGCAGCAATGCTATACATCAGACCAACAACTTATCAGAGAGGGGCAACAGCCTATGGGTCAATTGGTAAATAAATTGTCATTTCAAAATTGATGACTGCTAAAGCTGTTAGACATTGTTTGTTTATGATATTTTTATTTCTGCAGGGCACAGTGAGTTAAACAGTACCAGCACCACTGATCCATTTGAGTGTTAGATGCCAGCAATCATCACCAGGCTGTCTCTCTTTGTTTTCCACTTCCCCTTTCCCCTCAATCAGTGTGCTGCCTTGAAGAGTGTAGTTTTCGGGCATCGCTCTGGTAGTGGGGCATTGGGTCCATCTTTGGCTCCTGTGGTTCAAGTCTGGATTGTGACAGATTGAAGTGCCAATTGACTTCCACCTGAGTCGAGATGGCTGAAGGTTTTGATTTTAAGGCTTTAGCGGGCATATTAGACGGGTTGCAAAATCAGTTGACACAAGTAGCAGAAGAGAACAGGGGTTTAAGAGAAGAGGTTAAAAAGTCACAACTAGAAACTCAACAGATTAGGTTAAGAATGGAAGAACTAATTTCAGGAGCTTCCACCTTGCCTAGATCGGTATCAGATAGAAGGTCCGCCTCTGAGGTAGCAACTTAAGTCATACATTCTGTAGCACCCATAGTTCCCTTAGCCACCCCTGAAAGGCCCAAATTTTTCTCACTCAATGTTCCCTACACTTTTTATGTAGATCAGCAGTATTCACAGAGGATCAGACTAAGGTCGCATTCTTGCTGTCTTACATGAGTGGCGATACAGCCGCCTGGTCAATGCCCATGATATCACAGAATGATTCAGTGTAATTTGATTTTGAACGCTTTAAGAAAGAGTTTTTGAGAATCTTCGACAGAAGAACTGCAAATCAAGCCACTGACAATGAGTTGTTAGACTTGAAGCAAGGAAATTGTGATCTAGTGGCATATATTGCCCAGTTTAACAAATTCATTGTTGAAACCAATCGGCCGGAGAACTAACGTCCGACGATATTTTACTGTGGTCTAAAGGACGAAATAAAAGACGCCTTAGCACAAATACCCAAGAGGCCACAGGAAATCTAGGAATTGATCGATTTGGTACTTCAAATTGAACACCGCCTTTTTGAAAGGAAATCCAAAAGGAAAAAGACTATCGTGCTTATGTTCCTCGATTTGACCGAGTCAAATCAGACAACCCAAAACCAGACGTTGCAACGGGAGATGAGCCAATGCAAATTGGCTGTGTTCGAGGTCCTCTTTCTAAGGATGAAAAAGAATTGAGACGATCCAAAAATGTATGTATGTACTTCGGCGCCTCAGGACATTTTGTAAAGGATTGCCCCAAAAAGCCCAAAATTGATCAGGGGTTAAAAGACAGATCCCATCAGTAGAAGGAGTTGCCCTGGTGGGAAATGTTAAAGAGTCAACTCAGGCATCACAACGTTTAGCAAACACTTTACAATTAGCAGCGCCACATTTGATTGTGTCATTTACAGTAAAATTTGGATCCATGGAAGTCAGAGGGGTGTCCGTGATGATAGATTGAGGCGCCACCGGCAAATTTTGTGATTTGAAGTATGCTGAGGAAATCGGAATCCATGCAATTAAAAAAAAACACTTTGAGGTGATAAAGGCTGTTGATGGCTCAAATCTCACATCTGGCCTCATCATTGAAGAAACAGAAAAGTTAGAGTTGATTGGATTGTAAGGTCATCGCGAGTTCATCAGGTTTCATTTAATCGATGCTCTGCAATTTCAGTTAATTTTGGGTTTGCCTTGGTTGTCAGAACACAGCCCAAAAATAGATTGGGAAAGGCGAACTGTTGAAATGACTTCAGAATACTGCAAAACTAATTGCTTCTCTCATGTCAGCAAAAAATTGGTGGAGTCACCAGCTACAGACCTCGCTCAGATCATCATTCATTTATGTGCTGAGGAGTCGAGTGAGATTCCACAAGAATATCAAGATTTGTCCAGTGTGTTTGACAAGAGAAATGCAGAACGACTTCCGCCACATAGAGAGTATGATTGTAGGATAGAATTGGAGCCAGGGGCCATTCTGCCATGCAGTCGTATATATGCTCTGACCGAAGCAGAAAATGCATATCTAAAAGAGTATTTAGAGGAATATCAGCGGCGAATGGGGTTTATAAGGCCGTCACAGTCACCTGTTTCATCACCACTATTTTTTAGATCTAAAAACGATGGTACTCTTTGCATATGCATTGACTACAGAGCTCTGAATTTGGTGACCATTAAGAACCGGTATCCACTACCATTGATTTCACAACTCTTGGATCAGGTAAAAGTGGTAAAGGTATATACCAAACTCGACCTCAGAGGGGCTTACCATTTGGTGAGAGTCGCTGAAGGCGACGAATGGAAGAAGGCTTTTCGTACTAAATCTGGCTTTTTCGAATACCAAGTGATGCCCTATGGATTGAGCAATGCACGGGCCGCCTTTCAACACTTGGTCAACGATGTCCTTCAAGAATTCTTGGATAGAGTGGCAGTGGTGTACATTGATGATATTTTAATTTTTTCCAATTGCATGGAAGATCATGTACAACATGTACGAGCTATTCTGCAGAAACTTTTGGAAAACCAACTCTATGTGAAATTGGAGAAATGTTCATTCCATGCAGAGCAAGGGGAATTCCTAGGATTTGTGCTATCATTGAATGGAGTGGCCATGGATCCCACTAAGGTACAGGTCATACAGGATTGGATGTCTCCCAAAAGTGTGAAGGAAGTTCAAAGCTTCCTTGGCTTTGCCAATTTTTATCGGAGATTTATTCCTAACTTCTCTGCTAAGGTTTCACCCATCACTCAGCTCTTAAGGAAAGGGAAAGAATTAATCTGGTCAGAAGATGCTGAAAAGGCATTTCAATTCCTTAAGACGGCTTTCATCACCGCTCCAATCTTGGTGCATCCAGACCCGGAACAACCCTTTTTTGTGGAAACAGATGCATCAGATTTTGCTACTGGAGGAATCTTGTCACAAAGAAACAAACAAACAGGACAACTCCATCCGGTCGCCTATCGATCCAGGAAACTGTCAGAACCAGAGATCAATTACCCAATAGCATATAAAGAGCTATTAGCAGTTAAAGAAGCCTTTCAAGACTGGAGACACTCCTTATTAGGAGCCAAACATTGCGTAACTGTGTTTACCGATCATCGCAATCTGCAGTTTTTAAAATCAGCAAAAGCCCTGACTCCTCGTCAATTGAGGCGGTCTTTATACTTCTCCGAATTTGACTTTGTAATCACATACAAACCAGGAGCACAAAACGGGAAGGCGGATTCATTATCCAGACTGAACACATCAGAGGATGTAAAAGTTCCTACTGATGAACCAATCATACCGTTGGATAAAATCATTGGAGTTATCCATTTAGGAGATTTTACTCAGGAAATCCGTGACAACTGTTCGCTCCAAGAAATAAAAGATTGGGCCAGAGACGATGAAAGAAAAAACATCAAAGAGGGCCTTCCATACTTTGATGAGGTCTTGTATCTACCAACTAGGAATTTGCAAGAAAAGGCCTTAAATAGTTGTCATGATGATCCAACGGCGGGTCATAAGGGCATAAAAAAAACCTTAAATTTGATGGCCTGACATGGCGGCTCATGTGGCACAGCATGTATCGACTTATGAACTATGCATAAAAGGAAAACCTAACAGCCAAGCTCCGCAAGGGTTACTGCAACCTCTCCCCAATGCACCTTACCCATGGCACACAGTGACCTTAGATTTGATAGTAGACCTTCCACCTAGTCAGGGTTACACCACTATTTTAGTCTTGGTAGACACATTTTCTAAAATGAGTCACTTTGTCCCCTTAAAATCTGTTCCAACAGCATTCAGTTGATTCAATTGTTCAATCAACATGTTATTCGAGCTCATGGGGTTCCACAAGTTCTTATTTTAGACAGGGGAACCCAATTTGGGTCAAAATCTTGGAAAAAATTCATGCAGGGATTAGGAGTTGACACTCAGTATTCCACCAGTTTCCACCCTGAAACCGATGGTCAAACAGAAAGAGTCAATCTGGAACTTAAACAGTATTTAAGACTTTACTTGTTGGAACACGAGGGTAACTGGTCGGATCTACTTTGGTCAGCTAAGTTCGCATACAACAATGCAGAACACGACTCCACTGGTTATACACCGTTTGACCTAAATTCAGGACGGCATCCTAGTTTAATGACAGGGAAGAAAGATGAAACAGTGCCAGCGATTAAGGATCTACTATTACAATTAGAACATTCCCATAAACAAGCTCAAGAAAACTTGCAAAAGGCCAAGCCATCATACAAGAAACAAGCGGATAAGAAAAGAAGAGAGGGTCCAGAATTTAAAGTAGGGGATCAGGTCTGGCTATCCACTAAATATTTAAAATTAAAAGGAAATAGGAAGTTTCAACCCATATTTATTGGTCCATTTAGAGTTAACAAAAAAATGAATCTTGTGGTGGTCAAATTACAGTTCCCAAAACAGTTAAAAATTCATCCGGCCTTTCATATCTCACTTTTAAAAAAGAATCCACCCAATGCAAGACTCAAAAAGACTCCTATGCCACTAAAAGTAGAGTCAGGTGAGGAGTTTGAAGTTAACAGAACATTAGATTCAAAATCTTCCAGAGGAAAATTGTATTATCTGGTGGAATGGAAAGGCTATGGCCAGAGGAGCGATCTTGGGAACCATCTTCTAACATTCATGCTCCTAGGTTAAAATTTGCACAAAAATTACCCGGCCAAACCTCAGGGAGAGGGATTCCCTTTGGAGGGAGGTACTGTCAAGTTCTGTCTGATTAAACACAGTCCTGAGAGGGTTAAAAAGAAGACAATCACTTCTTTGAGAAGGGTTCCGAAATGCCACTTTAAGAAGAACTCCTTAAAAGTCACCAAACTCTTCTTAAAACAATGCCTTTTAGTTTTGCAGAAATTTAACATGGTGGACGCTGACTCCACCATAGAGATGGGTCAGCGTTCTAGATCTCCCGGGCTTGCGGAAGGCCAGGTGCTAAATGCGAGAGTTTGAGAATCGAACTTCGCACTTCAACCGTCAGCCAACAGAGCAAGTAGCTTGGTTCACCTGCATCTGTTGCCTCACAGAAATCTAGAATACCCAAGTAATTTAAATGTGTTTAGGGCGCGGTTGCGTCCTGTTTTTGTTAGAGAGAATATTTTCGTCTGTGGAGAGTATTTTGTACATATGCGCAACGTGGGATTTTGAAGCCGCGAATCTTATCAGCAAACCTTTGTGTCAAGAAGCTATCGGCGAACTGCAAGTGTTGTGTTCCGGTGACTGCGGTAGTAAGAGGTGTCTGTTGACACCGTTTGAGACTACCTAACTGTACCAAACTATTTCATATCTTCTATGCGTCTTGCGAGGAGAACTATATTTGTTTGTGCTTGAGGAAAATTGACGAACTTTAGTCAACAACGTTTTTGTGATTGAATAAACCGACTAATTGGAATTCTTGTTCAACATTTGACAGAAGCACTAAGTGTAAATTCTAGGATAAAACAAGAAAACACCAACAGTATAGCTGTAACTAAAAAGAAAAGTAAGTTATAGTTTGTCTCCATATTACAGGCGCAGCAACGCTATACATCAGCTCAACAACTTATAAGAGAGGGGCGATAGCCTATGGGTCAATTCGTGAATAACTTGTCATTTCAAAATTGATGACTGCTAAAGCTGTAAGACATTGTTTGTTTATGATATTTTTATTTCTGCAGGGCACAGTGTGTTAAACAGTACCAGCACCACTGATCCATTTGAGTGTTAGACGCCAGCAATCATCACCAGGCTGTCTCTCTTTGTTTTCCACTTCCCCTTTCCCCTTTCCCCTCAATCAGTGTGCTGCCTTGAAGAGTGTAGTTTTCGGGCATCGCTCTGGTAGTGGGGCATTGGGTCCATCTTCGGCTCCTGTGGTTCAAGTCTTGGCTTGTGACACTCTTTGCCTTCCAAGGACATTGCTTTGACAACCACATGGCTTGACAACGACGCATCGCCTGAATCACAAAGGGCCGGGGTGAGCCAACAAAGCTTCTCCTACTGCATAGATTGGAACCAATGCATCGCCTATATTGAAGGGATCAATAACGACACATCACCTTCTCTGCTCCTCACATCAGGTCTTCGATGTAGATACATCCTCCATCCAAGATACTTTTCTCAGCTGGCCTAGGCTGGTCCTTGTATCAACCAGCACTCCATCGTGGTCAGCCTGAATTTTGGATTTACCACAGTGAAGCGTGACCAGATGTCCCTGGCTGGCGCTTTATGGCTACGTTCTATGTTTTTATTTGCTCTTTAAAAATTCATACCTTCAGTTCTACGTATTGGAATTTACTGATAACATTATTGTCTTTTTTTACCTGCTGTGGAGTCTTTTTGTGGTGTTTTCATTGTGTTAGAGTGTGTTAGAGAGTGTGTGAGTGTGAATATGTGTATGTGTATGTGAGTGTGTGTGTGTTTTGAGCAAATACACATTGCCTTGTTAGATAAACCTGACTGTTTTGTGCCAAGTAACCAGAAGCTGAGCACAGGTTATCTTTTAGTGTGTATTTAGCTTACCTTGACTAGGACTGTGGTTCCTGCTTGGACAGGATGCATACCTCTGCCAACCTGAAATCCAATTTCTTACAAGGTCTTGCAGGCCGACAGCGTATGTGCTGTTGCTGCGAGGGGTATTGTTAAAAATATATATTTGTATTTGATTTGTTGAGATACATAACAAAACAAACATAAGCTTATGTCCAAAGCATAACAGAATACAACGCGGGAGGCATCTTTACATCAAATATGTCACAGAATAAAATAATATCACTTTGAGGGTAAACGGGAAAAATATCCCAACAGAGTGTCACAATTATTTAGCAAGTTCGGAGCATCAACACTGTGAAGGCCACTCTGAATTTGCATCATCATGGGGATCAAGGGCATAGCATTTAATAAAGGCACCCAATATCAAATAAAATTTATGGGGCCACCCTCTGCGCTCATATACCACACGCTCGCTGCCATGTACAGGTCCATTCCTCATATCCATTTTACTATAGTCGGTGCCACAGGGGCCCCCCAGTACTTGGCCAGGTATCTTATGCAATCACCAGGCCTAAACGACAAAACAGTAATTTCATTTGGGGGAGAGCTACATCATTTAGGGTCATCTGTTAGTGTTGTCTCTAGTACTTCACCCAGTTTTTGCCAGAAGGGGCATATGAGGGGCAGATCTAAAGTGTATGGGGAAAAAAACAGCACCTTGACCCATGCATTGGAGAAAGTCCGACAATGCAGCCCTCCCCATTTTATAAAAACGTGCTGTCATGATAGATCTGGTGTAGAATCTTGATTGGATGAGTCATCATTTGGATTTAATCATCACCTCCCTAGAGAACATGAGGGCAGCTTCCCAATCCACATCATCCAGTTTGCCAATCTCAACCTCCCAGGTGAGCCTTTTTTGGCAAGGGGTGCTGTTCGTTGACATGATGGTCACTCTTCTATGCTACCTCCTAACTGGCCAGTGTGTGACAGAAGTCACTTGCTTTTCTTTCTGTGGCACAAGGACTAAGGACATATTGATTCATCTTAATTAGTGTCCACCCGCTGCTGGCGCTGTGATTTGAGGTACTATTTCTTATTCCTCTCCTACCCTCTTTAGACGTGGTACTGATTTCCCCACTCACCCACCCCTCCTTTGTGTTGCTTCTCCATCTCTCACCCTAACGTCAGAGAGAGTGGTCATAGAGCTTCCAGCTTTTCAACTGAGCACTAACTCTGTTTAAACCTCTTACAGTCTGTTCTCTATTCGCCCCTTTACATAAAAAGGTGATTGGGACTATCATTCTCTGTTATGACTGATCAATGAGTAAGGCTGTTTGGAAAATAATTTTAACATTTGTAGCACCACACAAATTAGATCCATCTCCTTTATCTCCAACTTGTACGTTAAATGTTGATCCCTTGATCACTAGCCCCTCCAGGTTTAAAATGAATTTATATGTAAACAAATCAGTTCTCGCAGAAGCGTTGTACATACTAACAAGCTCCTGCATTGGATCAAAGGCATCATTTGTTTACATAGATCATACGTCAAGTTAATTTGTAATATACAATATTACATTTGCATTTATATAGCACAAGGCTTTGAAGCGCTATAGGGCAATGCAGGCAACTCTGCATACAACACAATTCCACTCCAATCCATGCCACTTAATGTCACTCTATTTCACACAATGCCATCATACTTCAAACAATGCCACACCACAACGTGCCACTCCACAAAATGCCACTCCACATAATGCCACTACATCCCAGACAATGCCACTCCATGCTAGTCAACGTCATTCCACGCTACTCAAACATAATGCAACACAATTGCACTCCATTCCATCCAATGCCACTCCACGCCGTTCCTTTTCACACAATGCCATTCCGTGCCACAGAATGCCACTCCACACAATGCCACACCAGTCCACACATTGCCACTCTACTACAGACAGTGCCGCTCCACTCCCTTCCATGTCAGACAATGCCACCCCACTCCACACAGTGGCATTCCACAAAATGCACTCCACTTCATACATTGGCACTCAGCACAATTCAACTCTACTCCACACAATGCCACTCTACTCTACTCAATATACTGCAACTCCATACAATGCCACTCCACGCAATGCGCTTCCACAAAATGCCACTCCATTCCACACAATGCCACTCCTTACAATGCCACTCCAGTCCTCGCCACACAATGAAACACCACTCCACACAGTGCCACTCCACCCAATTCCACGCCACACAATGTGACTCCACGGCACTTCCCTACAAGCCACTCCACTCCACGCCAAAGAAACTTCAATCTATGCCACTTATTGCCACATGCCATTCCACTCAATCAGACTACAATCAATGCAGCTCCATGCAACACAATGGCACTCCCCTCTATGCCACTCCACACTATGCCTCACAATGCCAATACACTCGACACCCCTCAATGTCACTACCCACCACACCATGCCACCCCATTCAATGAAACTACATTCATCATCATTCCACACAATGCCACAAAATTCCACTTCACATAATGCCACTCCACACAATGTCACATAACACCACCCAATGCCACTCCACACCATGCCAACACAATGGCAAACCACGCCACACAATAACACTTCACACCACACAATGCCACTTCACTTAATACCACTCCATGCCACACAATGCCCCTCCACTCAGTGCAACTCAATGTACTCCACTCCACACAATACCACTCCACTCAATGTCACACTACACAAAACCACTCTGCTCAAAGCCACTCCACACAATGCTACTCAATGTCACTTCATGCCACACCATGCCTCTTCACCAAACACAATTCCACTCCACTAAACACAATGCCCCTTCACACAACGCCACTTTACTCCCCTTCACACTATGCCAATCCAGTACATTCCATGTCACACAATGCCACTCCAGGCCACGCAATGCCACTCCACTCCATGCCACCCAATGCCACTCCAACAAAGCCAATAGATTTCACAAAGGCAAGACGTATTGGCTTTGCCAATGTTTGTTATGCAGCCTAACACTGTCTGGATAACAGTTTCAACTCATTAATATCAGGTTAACACCCACATAGAGTAATAAGCATCAGAAATGTGACCGGTCAACCTTTGTGAAGGGCCTTCCACTGCGTGGTAAAATGTCATAGCATTTTTATTAAGTCTAGAGTCACAGATTATGCCTCACACAATGGAGTGAGTATCAAATGTGGCAAATCTATAATTATGCAGAAAGGTTGCAGGCACAAAAAATCACATATGACATTTCATAGATATGCAAGGCAAATCTATATGAGGTAGCAGTGCATGTGAGTATTTGATGAAAATGACAAATTGATGCCAGGACACTAAACATTTATGCGCTAAGAGGTGGTATTTCAGAACATACTTTCTTTTTTATTATAAACTTGTTTGTGAGAGTAGAGTTTCTTTTTTCAAAAAAGAAAAGTTACATTTGAAATCAAAATGTATGTATTTTCATAAATCAACAAGCTGGTGTTAATGGAAAAGGCTTGCATTTCCAACGATATATTGCTGGTATTTGAGTGACAATTACTGCTGCTTTTTGAAGGCCTATCTTCTATGAAGGATATTACCATTCTGCTTTTCGAACTTTTAAGGGCTCTGTAGCCTAAGACATAGCACTGTTGAGAGAGCGCCATGTTATTTTTCAGAATTGTAGGGGTGCATTATAATCCTGAGAAGTCAGCACCCACATATTTAGAGGACACTTACTAATGAAATTAGATATGTAACAGTAGGCCGGGGATCAGCGCAATATGTAGTGGAGCATTTATTAGCCATAGATAAATGCAGTGCCATAATCAATCATTAATGTTTGCATAACGTGGAAATGTAATCACATGTGAAATGTCGTATTAACAATGAAGTGCCTTAGTGAAGACTAAAAATGCTTATTAATGAGTGATTTAACATAGGTTTTAATGTGAAAAAACGTTGCTTGCATTGAAAAATAGAATTAGGGTTTAACCGATGAAATGTAATGCTCATGTAATGATAGAAACGCATTTAAATGTGCAAAGGCCAGAGTTATGCTGAAGCCAGTAGAGGCCTAACCGTATTTTTCCTTGGTTAGCTTTAGTTGAAGAAAATAATTTTTTATTCTTGGGAAAGACTGCCCTCAGGGAAATGTGAATTGTAACTTTGAATGTTGCACGTTTTTTTCTCACATATTCCAGCTTGCAGGTGCAAGGCCATGGGTCTCGTTAGGTAGAAGGAGGCATTGTTTAGAAGTTAGATTGTGGCGAGCGCAGAAGAGGTGCCAAGGAATTTGTGAGTGCAACATTCAGCGGAAAAGGTGCCTGGGACCCAAGGACACTCCAACGGACGCTTGGTGGAGAGGTGCCATACTGGAAGACTCCATGGATCAATACCTGCCAGAGGGGTGTGTCGGAAGGCGTGTCATTGCTTTGGGGAGTTTGTAATAGGGACAGCACCATAAGGTGGTGAAGCAGTCTTAGTCAGTCTGGGTAGAGAGCAGTCAAAAGAGAGAGAGAGAGTTGGCTTTGGGAAAACAAAGATGTACAGAATGGTGAACTTAAGACAGAGTAAGGTGTAGAAAGGAGCATATTAGAACGAGCTCGGTAGCTGAGGCTACCTACAGGAAAGTGAGTGTACTTCCTAGGAAGTCTTCACTGCTGAAACCTTTATTCTTGTCTGGGTTTAATGTTAAGTAGGGAAGTCACCTTAGAGTAGAGTAGAGACAGTCTAACCAACTTCTTCCTTTCTGTAAATGCAGTCCAGAACTCACTTTGGGATTGTCATTCTTTGCCTAATGATCCTTGAATTGATTTTGCTTTTCATCTTGAGTCGTTTGAGACTCCTGCGTAGGATCATGTATGTATTAGTTCCGGTTTATTTCCTGAATCTTTTGCTGAGATGTCTGTACATCCAATTATTATTGGCTATGTAATAAACCCTTTAAATTTCAGTCTGCAGTCAGTGGTTCTTTGAGCGAAATTGAATTTGGTAGTAAATCGTTTAAAGTGATGATTGTAATATTCTCCCCTCTACGCTCTAAAGACAGGTAAAAAGGTCCAGTCGGCCTGCTCTGGGATTCTATGATTGGTAAGGAAAATCTAGATGTGAATCCCAGCTTCCCCAGTTGGTAGCAGAGGATGGTTTCCCTTCTAGAGCGAGGGGAGATCTAGATTAGGACAAGAGTTCTCCGAGGCCCATAGAAGTTAGGTGATGATTGCCCAGTGGATTGTTGGCGGAAGACGGCGTTTCATGGAAACCGGCAGAGAGTGACGGTGTGGCGAAAGCAGCAGTTCCGTGGAGAGCGAGTATGAATAGGGCTATATGTTGTTAGATTGCGGTGTTATGATTTGTGCGTTGTATTGTAATGTCTTACGGAGTTGGAATGCCTGTTGTATGAAAGCAGATCAGGCTGTGAGCGCGCGCAGCCCGGGAAAATCTTAGGCTCAAGGAGTAGCTGAAGTGATTCGGGTGTATTGAACACCCATAGTAATTGTCGACCATTTAAGGGGATCGTGAGGTACCATCAATCGCCCATAGAACCAAGATAGGGGGAATGAATGTGTGGGTGCGTGAGTAACTGACGCTGGTCGTGAGTTGCTGTGTGGTTGTAACCTATCAGTTGAGGTGATTGTCCGGTCTTTTCGTCGACAGACAGTTGCCAGTTCGGTGACAATTAACGAGACTGTGGAAGTACAGTCAGCAAAGTGATTGCTTGGTCGTAAGTGATCATTTCAGTGTATGATTGGGACGTGTGTGAGAGACAGACGAGCAGGGCCGGACTGGGAACAACAACCGGCCCTGGCAAAGTGCTCGGCCGGCCCCCCTTCCCCACTCGGGGGGGTTGTGGGTGCACCTGAGTTCTTTGGGGCCGGTTTTCAGCCGATTTTGGTGCAGGGCCGATTTTGCAGCTATGCTGCAAAACCGGACCTGTAACAAAAACGGCCCCCACCCATGCGGCGCACCGGGGGATTGCCCGGTGCCCGCTATGGCCAGTTCGGCCCTGCAGACGAGCTGCAAAGGAGGGGAACTGCTGCGAAGCGGAGGCGAGTGACATCAGAAGGTGCCGCGCTGGGATAGGGCGGTTGGTGTGAAACCGCGCTGGGATTGGTGGATTGTCCTCAGGAAGTAAAGGAGCACTGTAAACAGGGAAACGTTGGGTTTCATCATGAAATGTTTTAAAGTTTTGCGAAATTGTTTCAGGCACAAAAAAAGGTTAGAACCCCGGGGGGAGATGAATCCCCACCCGAGGATACTCCGGCTCATTACATGGCTACGAATGTTGGGTTACATACCATATTGTGGTTTGAAAATTGATGTAAGATGACGGATGGAAATTAAGAGTTGACTTTCCCCAGATATGGAACTTTAAGCATGGGCGAATTTTGCGAATCTGGCGCTCGGGAATTTTGCGAATTTGCGAACTCGCAATCCGTAAAATCAGCGAATTCTCGCGAATTTGCAGATTTTTTTTTTTGTGTTCGCAAGGATTTCTGCCAGTTCGCAAGGATTTCTGCCAGTTAGCGAGGGTTTTGTACCAGTTCGCAATTGCGAACTTACATGTCGGCTCGCAACGGTCGCGATTATGTTGTTTCTACGTCTGGTTCATCATCACAGGTTCCCAGCACCCTCTGTTTCACCCCTGCGACCCTCTGTTTCACTCATGCCACCCTCTGGTACATCAGTGCCACCCTCTGGTTCATCATCACTGTAGATTATGGGGGGAAAAAGCAAGCACACCTGCCCTGCTTCAACTGACATGAATTAATTTGGGGTTGATTTATTAATGTGTCACTGTTTTAAAATTCCAGTCTGGCACCTGCTTCCTTATCTGTAATTTGCTTTCTGTTGCAGTGCAATTTTTTTTCCAGGACCTTTGTGGCCTACTTGTAGCTATTCTATGAGCCTGCTGTGAGGGTCAGATCAGGGTCATACAATTGTTGCAACTAGCAACTGAACTCTGGAGGGGCCCTTGTCAGGAAGCACTACAGGGAATGGTTACTAATGATGAGTTTGAACTTTTGAACCTGCTGAATGCTTTCACTTTTGCAAAACTCGTTTTTCTGCAGAACAGCATTACAGCAACTGTAATGCCCCAAACAAGCTTACTTGAGAAAGTTGATTTCTAATCCAAAAGTGGTCCAAAGAAAGTCAAAAGGCCTCAAATCCAAAAAAGTGCAGGCAAATGTCAACCTGAGGAGTTATTCTGATAAAAATCATCATTTTCAGAAGGTCTATGCTGCTTGCTAGTAGATTTCTTGTGCAGAATTGCAATTTTTGTAATTTCGCGAGTGCGAGATTGTTGCTGCCCGCCGCACCTACATGTTCGCAATTGCGAACTTACACCGCATGCCGCAAAATTGTATCACCAAGAAAAAAAAATCCGCTGCGTGCGAATCTGCGGATTTTCAGTAAATTCGCGAGCGTTCGCGGATTGCGAATTTACCAAAAATCCGCAAAATCCGCGAGCGGAACGGATTTTCCGCCCATGCTTAGTTACATACCATATTGTGGTATGAAAATTGATGTAAGATGACGGATGGAAATTAAGAGTTGACTTCCCCAGATATGGAACTTTTAGCTTGGAAGTGTTATATCAGTTAAAATCGATTATGGCTTCCTTGTGACCACTACCAAGACCAACACAGTTCGAGGCATTGAATGCGTGGAATAGGGCGGCACACGAAAGGAACAGGGACAGGCGACAGGAAAGAGTGAAAAGATCAGTTAGGGCTATCCAAGATGCGAGGTGGGACGCATTAGAAAAGAGATGGAGAGTGCAGACGATTGAGGGAGACAGGTTGTACCCGCTGTTGGTTAAGACAGGGGAGGCACAGAAAAAGAATACTGAGGATGATGACAGTGATACGGATGATAGCTTAATAGAAAGGCTGTTGTCTGAGAGACCACGTTCATACAACCCAGAGGCAGGGGAAGAGAGATTAGCCCTGATAGAGGAAGTTAGGGTACCGCAAATTTTTCCTAGAACTGAAGTAGTGGGAAAGTTCTTGACAGGGGAAACGCAGAATGTAGAGTGTGTCAATTCTCAGAGATTGCCGGATGCTCTTACAGTACCTGTAACCATTGGTCCAATAGTGTCAGTATACAATCCAGAGCAGACGCGAAGCGGAAGTCCACCACAGAGGGCATGGAAGGGAGTATTAGTTATGGAAGGAACAGTGTGGTGGATGGACTGAGCCAAATGTCAAGACCTGTAGAATCAAGTACCCCATTACCAGTGACAGCAAATTCGTCGAGAGGACCGATTGATCTGAGGGGACCCATGCCAAAATACCTTGGGGAATTGAGGCCGGATTTGAGATCATGGGAGACAATTGAAGGGGCTCAGAGCGACAGGCCAAGAGAGGACTGGGATCATGGGAGTATTGAAAATAGGAGAGCCCCTCACAACACCCCTAAAAATGAGCAGGCGCGGGGGAAAGGACAATGATTGCAGGGAATCGAGTGGTACATCTAGTCGAGGTACTTTGAGTGCAACAATTAGGGCGAGGAGAATTAATGTGATGCGGCTAAAAGCAGAAGTGGATGAAATTGTTGAAGGAAACCTGCCTTTAGAGAGGATTGAACTCAATGAACCAGACGAGTTGCTGTTTGTAGCGAAGGATGTAACTCGTAAAGCTAGGTCAACCCATGAGAAATTGATTGAATTAGCGAACAAATATGAGGTGGACTTGTCTAGAACGAAGATGTTGCAGGCTAATCACAGACTGCAATACACTGATCAGGATTTAGAAGAGAAAAAGGTGATTGGTCTAAAGACTCACATTAGAGAACTGATTATAGGAATGTGAGCTTGGAGAAGACTTGACAAGTGGGAAGAAAGGTGGTCAAAGAAAAAGAGCGGTAGAAGGAGTGTGACAGACACCTCCTCCAGGAGGGGGAATGGCAGGACTTAGGGCTTATCCTTTACGGGAAGTGGCAAATGGGGGATACGTACATGTGCCCTCGAGTCAGGGAGATTTGGCTGCCTTTACAAATGACTTCCCAAAGCTGAGAGAGAGCCCAGTTGAATGGTACAAGCAGGTCGAGAGGTTTGTTAAAATATCAAAGGTATTGTGGATTGACTTGAACACTTTGTTTGGCATTGTGGTTCCAGGAGACTTGTGGGTAGCATGCAAGGTTGCTATTGAATGGCCCGCTGCGGAGCCAGATAGAGATGCTATCACTAATGGACCGTCGCCTCTTGTAATGAAAAAGTACGAGCAGGTGATTACGTGGTTGAAGTCCAAGGTATCACCACAGGACATTGACTGGGTGAAAATAGATCGGACGGTCCTGGAACCGAAAGAGATGGTGCATGAATATTATGAGAGACTGTTGCAGGTCTTCAAGCAGTACAGTGGGTTGGATGTAATGGACCCTAAGGACATAGGACAGTTTGTTTTTCGAAGTTTGTTTTAGGGCTGAGACCTGAAATCTGTCTTATGATCCAGCAGCATTTGATTTGTTGGCAGAACAAGCCACTGGATGAGATTTTGAGGTACGCGAGGTACTGTAGTGATGAAATAGATTCAAAGACTAAGAAGCTTAAAGATAAGCTGATGCTGGTTCAGATGCAGACTGCTGACAAGGGAGGTCAGGTGCAGTCGGGTGGAGGTTCCCTAGGGAGGAAGTAGAATGGTCAGAAGAAAGGAAATGCAGATGACTCTAAACCGAGGGTAGATTTGGCGACTCTGAAAAAGACCACTGCGTGTTATCAGTGTCATCAGATTGGACACTGGAGACGTTAGTGTCCCTTTAATCCGGATAATCAGATACAGCAGGAGGAGCAGGTGGTTCAGGCGCAGGTACCTCAGGTGACAACGACAGCAGTAGCAAAGACTAAGTCGATAAAAGGGGGGGGACTTCGACTCTTCGAGTACAGGTTCCCCAGCCACCTAGAATATGGATGGGGAATCGGATTTCCCAACAGATGCCTCTCTTTGATGAAAGCGATGATTGTTATTTCGATCCGTTAGCATGACGGTGCCTGAGAGGGGAGGAAGACTGTACTCTTGGGGCAGTCTTGGAGGTAGACCAGAGGGGACCATTCGTGGAGGCTGATGTTGACGGTCACCCTACCACCTTTTTGGTTGATACTGGCGCTACCCGTTTTACTGTGAGATCTGCAGTGGTCCCTAACCCACCCCTCTCGGGATAGACAATCCAAGTTGTAGGTGTTGCCAATAGGAAAATGACAAACCCTTTGACAGAACCGATTCCTGTGAAGATAGGAACATTCAGGGACAGACACCAATTTGTGGTGTACGATTCGAGTCCTGTATGTTTGCTAGGGAGGGATCTCCTGTGCAAGCTTAATTGTACCATCTATTGCACCCCAAAGGGAGTGGAATTGAAGACGCATGATGATAATGCTACCTTTAAGGTTGCGAATGAGCATGTGTGCATAGAGATGTACCCAGCTTTGATGGTGGAAGAGCTTCCACTAGACTTGAGAGATTCAGTCTCACATGAGGTGTGGGACTTTACAGGTGAAGACATAGGATTGATCAAAGGAGTTGAGCCAGTTAAGATTCAGATCAAACAGAATGCTGAATTTCAGAGAACGCCTCAGTATAATTTGACTCCAGAGACAGTTGCAGGGATAAAGCCTGTGACTGAGTCCATGATTAAACAAGGAATTCTGAAGGAGGTTATGGGCAGTCCATGTAACTCGCCAATCATGGGATTGCAGAAACCGAGCGGGAAGTTTGGGATTGTACAGGATCTTCGCCGAGTGAACAACATAGTTGCTCCCTGTTGTCCAGTGGTACCGAATCAATCTGGTATATTGTTTCAGATTCCATGTCAGGCTGAGTGGTTTACTGAGTTTGACCTTTGTCAGGGCTTCTTCTCGATACCTGTGCATGAAGAGAGCCAGTTTCTTTTTGCTTTTAAGCTGGAAAGCCGTGTTTTAACATTGTGTCGTATCCTTCAGGGGTACACAGAAAGTCCCTCGATCTTTAATCAGATTTTAAAAAAGAATCTTGAGAGTCTAGTACTGCCGCAGAACTCTGTTCTCGTCCAGTACATAGACGACCTCCTTGTGGCGTCAGAAACAGAAGATGCATGCAGAATTGATACCATCGCTTTACTGAATCATTTGGCAGAGAATGGACACAAAGTGTCGCCAAGTAAGCTGCAGTACTGTTTGAACGAAGTGCAGTATCTGGGTCACAGAATAGAAAAGGGCAAAAGGACGGTGTCACCCAATAGGATTGAGGCAATCATGAACATGATGGTGCCTTCGACCCAGAGAGAAGTCAGAATGTTTTTGGGAATAGTTGGCTACTGTCGTCAGTGGATTGCCAACTTCTCATTGAAGGCAAGGCATTTGCAGAGACTAAACACAAGGACGTGAGTGATCCGGTACTATGACTGTATGAAGGCTTTCCTTGAGTTGCGAGAGGACTTGTGCCGTGCTCCGGCGCTGGGAATGCCTGACTACAATAAGACTTTTTCATTATTTTTCTGTGAACAAGAAGGTTGTGCATTGGCAGTCCTAGTTCAGGATCATGGGGGTGTCTGTAGACCAGCTGCTTACTTTTCAGCTACTTTAGATCCAGTAGCTTCAGCGTTGCCCAGATGTCTCAAAACCGTTGCTGCAACGGGTGTCAGCATTGAGAGATGTGAAAGCATTGTGATGGGTCATTCACTAACGGTCTTTGTACCATACTCAGTTGAATTGCTGATGACCAGGACAAAAACACAGCACTTGACGAATAATAGGCTCACACGCTACGAGCAGGTTATACTTGCTGCGGAGAATGTGTTTTGAATCCTACTACCTTGATGCCGTTGCCAAACACACTTGATGAAGATTGTGAGGACCACAATTGTCTTGATGTGACTGAATTATGCCCAAACCGAGACCTGACATTGTTGATGAACCCTTGACTGACCCTGATGAAATTTTCTTTGTCAATGGTTCGTGCATAAGAGACAGTGTTGGTCAGTTGAGAGCAGCATTTGCTGTATCTACCATTACTGGAGTTGTTGAAGCTGCATGCCTGGGAGGAGTATACTCCGGTCAGGTGGCTGAATTCATTGCTTTGACTCGTACCTGCCTAGCAGCAGACAAAATTCGGATCATCATCTATACGGATAGCCCATATGGGTTTGGTGTGGTTCATGACTTCGGACAGTTATGGTACCAGAGAGGTTATATGACATCTTCTGGATCCCCTATCAGGAACGGGGAGTTTGTCAGATTGCTTCTAGAGACTTTACAAGGTCCCAAAGAAATTGCGGTTGTAAAGTGCACGGCTCATGGTAAAGAGACAGATTTAGTGTCGCTTGGAAACCGCTATGCGGATGAAGTTGCACGATTCTGTGCCGAACAAGGTTATTCCTTCACTGAACAAGAAATAGGTGGGCTCCAAGAAAGAACCAAATTGAACATGATGATGGCCATGGCAGATACTTGGGATGAGCTCAAGAGTATGCAGGAACAGGTGTCAGACCATGAGAGGAATGTGTTGGTCAATTCAGGGTGTGTGAAAGGAGACGTGGACATTTGGGTCTCAGCTGATGTAAGGGCAGTATTACTGGATGACTTGCTGTGCACTTGGGAAGAGATGCGATGATGCGAGTGTTCAGACAGACTTGGTACAATCCAAATTTCCGTGCAGTAGCAGACGCCGTGTGCCAGAGGTGTGTCACGTGTCAACAAATGAATGTTGGAAAGAGAACTGCTGTCAAAATGAGTCACATAGGAAGGTCCTGACGGCCTTTCAACAGAATGCAGTTGGATTTTATTGAGATGCCTAGGTGCAATCATTTGAGATACATTTTGGTGGTTGTGTGTGTGTTTTCAAGGTGGGTGGAGGCATACCCAACACGCAGGTGCGACATACTTACAGTAGCTAAGCTATTATTGAGGGAGCTTGTGCCTAGATTCGGGATTCCGACCTCTTTGGAATCAGACAGAGGCACTCACTTCCATAGTGAGATTATGAAAATGCTTTGCACAGCACTGAACATTGATCAGAGACTCCATTGTAGTTATCGCCAGGAGGCTTCTGGGATAGTGGAGCAGGTTAACAGAACTTTGAAAGCTCGAATGGCGAAGGTGTGTTCATCCACATCCCTGAAGTGGCCGGACGCATTACCTTTGGTGCTAATGAGTGTGCGCAGTATCCCAGACAGGAGAACAGGTCTTTCACCTAACGAAGTGCTGATGGGGAGGGCAATGAGGTTACCATCGCTGCCTTCGACAGCCTTGCTGAGTATCACAGATGATCTGATCCTTGATTATTGCAAGGGAGTTGCTGATGTCATCCGTTCTGTGTCTCATCAGGTGCGGGCTGCAGTGGTCCCGGCTTCCAGAGATCTCTGCCACGACCTGAGTCCGGGGGACTGGGTATTGGTATGGAAGCATGTGAGGAAGAGCTGTTTGGACGTTCATTGGAAGGGGCCCTACCAGATCGTTCTTGTCACAAGTACTGCTGTGAAGTGTGGGGGACTGCCGAATTGGGTGCATGCTTCACACACCCGTCGAGTTCCAGCACCCTAAGAAGAAACCGCTCCTCTCCCAAATGAAAATCCAGCTGACGTGGCAAGGCCACAGTAGGGGACAAGCCAAGCTGTGAGGGTGTCTGACGAAGCTGGTTGCTCACTAGATCAGGCTGAGGAGGGTCACGACAGGAGTGACACCGAAACCGCCTCGCAAAGGGGAAGTGACTGTGAGGGTGACCCAGAGCCAAACTCAGCTGAGGAGAGTTGTGAGCAGAGTGAGCAAGAGAGAGACCGGAGAACCAGTGGAGCAGAGGAGCAGTGGCCGGAGAGACAGAGGGGACTGAACCTGAGGTTGGTCTTCGAAAGAGATCTTGCTCCGGTGTCTGAGCGGTCTGAATCGGATGGGGGAGAAGCAGAACAAGCCCAAGGATGTCCAAGGAGGTCAAGTGGAACGAGGCCTTGCCGGAGGTACTCAACACCTATCTTGTGACTGATGCCAGGCGTACTGAGATCGGGGAGGGTGAGGGCAGTGACAGTGATCGGTACCAGTCCTACCATCAAGTTGGATGTGCTGTTGTTGGTACCAGTGCAAAAACCACATTTGATGGACAGAATGCAGAACAATGTCATACATTCACCCCAGTACAGAGATCTGGGCCTAAATCCATCATTTTTTCGCACTCCACACCACCCCAGTTCAGACATGGCCATATGCAAATCCGTCTGACCCTGTGCCTCATGGGAACAGTCCAGCCCGAACTGCCAAGCCATGCCTTCCCTGGACCCGAAACAAGCTTCCGAGGACCGGTTTCTGGCATTCCAGCCGTCTTCAGCCCGGCTTGCTTGAATCCAGTGGTGTGGAGAGCATGGGACTCACGTCTGAGCATACCCATCCCACTCGGGGTGACAAATGCAAAAACCACAGTTGATGGACAGAATGCAGAACAATGTCATACATTCACCCCAGTACAGAGATCTGGGCCTAAATCCATCGTTTTTTGCACTCCACACCACCCCAGTTCAGACATGGCCATATGCAAATCAGTCTGACCCTGTGCCTCATGGGAACAGTCCAGCCCGAACTGCCAAGCCATGCCTTCCCTGGACCGGAAACAAGCTTCTGAGGACCGGTTTCTGGCATTCCAGCTGTCTTCAGCCCGTCTTGCTTGAATCCAGTGGTGTGGAGTGCATGGGACTCACGTCTGAGCATACCCATCCCACTCGGGGTGACAAATGCAAAAACCACAGTTGATGGACAGAATGCAGAACAATGTCATACATTCACCCCAGTACAGAGATCTGGGCCTAAATCCATCGTTTTTTGCACTCCACACTAACCCAGTTCAGACATGTGTAAGATCCTGGTTGTTGATAAAGATGCAGCTGACACAGGATTGAGTTGAAAGGAGCTCAGGTTTATTGGAGATAAAGGAGACACATCCAGATCTCATCCAAGCTCAAAGTAATAACCACCTCAGCTTGAAAGCATACATTCTAGTAACTGTGGTAACCAGATGGAATACATGAAGTCATACAGTGTAGATCTGAGAGTGGAGGATGCTACAACATGGCCATATGCAAATCAGTCTGACCCTGGGCCTCATGGGAACAGTCCAGCCCGAACTGCCAAGCCATGCCTTCCCTGGACCGGAAACAAGCTTCCGAGGACCGATTTCTGGCATTCCAGTCGTCTTCAGCCCGGCTTGCTTGAATCCAGTGGTGTGGAGAGCATGGGACTCAGGTCTGAGCATACCCATCCCACTCGGAGTGATAAATGCAAAAACCACAGTTGATGGACAGAATGCAGAACAATGTCATACATTCACCCCAGTACAGAGATCTGGGCCTAAATCCATCGTTTTTTGCACTCCACACCACCCCAGTTCAGACATGGCCGTATGCAAATCAATCCAGATCTCATCCAAGCTCAAAGTAATAACCACCTCAGCTTGAAAGCATACATTCTAGTAACTGTGGTAACCAGATGGAATGCATGAAGTCATACAGTGTAGACCTGAGAGTGAAGGATGCTACACATCTTCCCCCCATGAAAAGAAAAGATTAGAGTAAAAAGAAAGAAAAAAAAACATTAGTTATAAAACAAGAGATAAACAACAATACTTTCATTAAGATACATAGTCATTTAAATGTGAAGGTTTCTTGATTGACCTTGAAGAGTGTCGAGGCACTTTAGGAACCTCATGATTGGTGTCAAGCCGGGAACCGTCAACATCCGTCCTAAGATCAAGAGCAGGAGGTTGAAGATTTCTAGATAGGACACAAATCCTATTTAAGTTCCATATTCTGTGATCTAGGGTTCTCACAGCATTCTTAAAGACTTTTATTACCTTTATAGGTTCAGAGAATTTGATTTTTTTACCAGGAAGCTTAACAACTACCATGTCACCAACATTTACAGGCGTTGCTTTAACAGCATGTTTGGAATCAAAGTAGAGCTTTCTGTTAGAAGAGTTCAAAATCTCTTTCTCACGCCAATTGAGTTCATCATTCAAATTACTATCTTTAGAGCAATTGGCAATTTCATCAGTCAAATCCCTCACCCATGTTGGTTCTAAGAAAGTACAAGGTGACCTTCCTCTAAAGAGGACAAAAGGTGATTTACCAGTGGAGGAGTGAGGAGTGAATCTATAATTCTCCACCTTTTTAAGAACTTGTTCTTTCCAATTGAGACCTGCCCCTTTAGCCCAAGAGACAGTTTCTTTGAGCACTTTGTTGAATCTCTCCACCATTCCATTGGTCTCTGGGTGATAAAGGGCACATTTCTTATGATTTATCCCACACCTAAGTAAGAAAGACTCCATTTCCCTGGAAACCAATTGAACCCCATTATCGGTGAGGATGGATTGAGGAAAACCTTTCCTTGCAAATAGGGTTTCTAAGAATCTTATAACACAGCTAGTCTCAATATTGGAAGTGAAATGTATCTCAGGCCATCTAGAAAATAAATCCATTAAAACAAAAATGAAAGTTTGCTGGCCATCGGTGTAAATAGGACCAAGGATATCAAATGAGACCTCTTTCCACGGACCACCAGGAAGATCCCTCATGATCATAGGTTGCACTCTAACAACCTTGGATTTATCACTAAGATTACAAACCACACAATCTCTAATGACACGCTCAATGTGCAAATCCATGCCAGGCCACCAGTAGGATGAGCGAACTCTTTCCTTAGTTTTGGTCATACCAGAGTGTGACTCATGCACCAGGTCAATGATATTCTTACGTAGTTCAGACGGAGGAACTAACCTAGTCCCACGAACCAAAAGATCATTACACACTGCTAATTCATCCTTGACCCCCCAGAATTTCGCACACTCAGTAGATCCCTGTTTCTTAGAATGCCAACCCTTCTCCAAGAGAGACATCACATCAGAGAGAACAGGATCAGAAGATAGTTTAGAGCGCCATTCAGATTCATCAATGACCTCAACGGATATAGGGCAAACCTGATACTTATCCTCTTCATAGTCATCTTCTAAAGGTACGTCCTGTGAAACGTCAACAAGCCTTGACAAGGTGTCAGCAACACAATTCTGCACCCCTGGGATATATTTTATTGTGAAATCAAATTCTTGAAGAGCAATAACCCATATAGTTATTCTGCTGGACACTAAATCAATACCCTTTTTGGCGAAAATCTCACACAAAGGCTTGTGATCAGTTTTGATTGTGAACTTGCTTCCCCACAAGAATTTCTTGAATTTTTTGACAGAGCAAAACACAGCCAGAGCCTCCCGTTCAATAACAGAATAGCGAGTCTCAGGGTCCTTAAGACCACGTGAGGCAAACATAATGGTCTCTAAAACTCCGTCATTCTCTTGTTGGAGAACAGCTCCAAGTCCCTTGAGACTGGCATCAGTAGTAAGAATGGAAATCTTTTGAGGATCAAAACTTCTAAGATTAGGAGCTTTCTCAAGACCCTTTTTAACGTCTGAAATTCAGACTCACAAGTATCATTCCAAATGAATTCAGAACCCTTTTTTAACAGACTCCTTAAACCCACACACTGACCAGCAAAGCCTTTAACAAACTTGTTATAATATTCTATCATACCAAAGAATTTCATCAATTCTTCTCTGGAAGAGGGAGGAGGCATCTTAACAATCGTATCTACCAGGTTGGCCTTAGGTGCAATACCATCTTTTGAAATTGTGTGACCTAAATAATGAATAGATGAGACACCAAAATGACACTTGTCAATCTTGATAGTAAGGTTGGCCTTTTCAAGTCTATTAAGCACATCAAACAAAATAGACTTGTGTTCAACATCATTTTTACCAAATACAAGAATGTCATCTTGGTACACACATACTTTCTCACAACCTTTAAGCACCTTCTCCATGATGCGCTGAAATACAGACACCGCTGAAACAAGACCAAAGGGCATTCTGATGAATCTAAATGTCCCAAAGGGAGTAATAAAAGATGTAAGATTTCTCGAAGACTCTTCTTGCTCAATCTGGTGGTAAGCAGAGGCTAAATCCAATGTGCTAAATATTTTTGCATTGCCCACTTTAGTCAAAAGATCTGAGATGTTAGGAAGAGGATATCTGTCACTGATAACACACTTATTTAACTGTCTCAAATCAATGCATAGACGCAAAGAACCATTGGGTTTGCGAGCGGCAACTACGGGCGCAATCCAATCAGTCCCTGTAACTTCCTCAATGATCCCTCCCAACTTTAATTTTTCCAGTTCACTTATCATCTCATCCCTGAGGGAAATGGGAACAGGTCTAGGCTTGCAAGCATAGGGTTGAGAACCAGGTCTTAGTGGAATTTCAAGTTTGAAATCTTTGAGACACCCTAATTCATCCCTAAATACTTTGGGAAATTGCATTTTGATGCGTGACAACAATTCAACATTAGAATCAACTTGGACAGAATTAACAAGCTCTTTAAGTATTATGGGATTGGGAGAACTGGGATCCAGCATTATGTGGAGATCACCCTGGTGAAACCAACTGATGATACTGTCACCTTTCTGCGAAACATAGATCTTGCCAATAGTATAACGATTTTTGTACTCAATTCGTCCTGTAAAGCATCCCAAAAGAGGAATGAGTTTACCTCCATATGTCAACGGACGAATGTCAGCTCTAGATAATTGAGTCTTGTTGGACAACTTACCCAAATAAAAATTTCTAGAAATAATTGTTATTTTGGCACCAGAGTCAAACAGAACATCTGTTGACTCACCTTCAATTTCAATTGTGTCAATAGGACAGTTTCTAAGATCAGCTGTGGAAGTGACTTGGACAATAACCTGTCCACACACAAAATCTTCTTCTAAACATTCATCTTCAACAAATTTTACAGAAGTGGAAGGGGTTTTACTTTTGCACAAATTGGAAAAATGACCCTTTTTCTTACATTTTGAACAAACAGCATTAAATGCTGGACATTTCGTGTCATTCGCATAATGACCAATTTTGTCACACCTGAAACACTTAGGTACAAAAGATTTCTTTTTAGTTTTTGAAAGATTGGTAAACTCTGAAGATTTTGGTGAGTCAGCAACCGTTTTTTTAACAACATGAACAGAAGGTTGTTTGTCTTTATTCAAGGTATCTACGCACTTTAGGGAATGTTCAACTCTTTTGGCAAGTTGTAGGACCTCATCTAAAGATGATTCATCTTTTAACCACAATTCATCTCGAACCTTTTCGATGTTACATCCAACCAAGAACTGATCTCTAATTCTTTCGTCAATTGAAGTGGCAAATTTACAAGAGGAAGCTAATTTTCTTAACTGCGTGACATAACCCTCAACAGTTTCCCCTTCATTTTGTACTCTTTTAGCAAATTGATATATTTCTAAAATCGTACTAACCTTGGGTAAATAATGATTGTCTAATTTTCTCATGCAAATTTCAAACTCATTCAGATTTCTTTCTTCTTCAGCAGTGAGTTCCGCTAAATGGTCAAACACATCTTGACCTTCTGACCCCAGACAATGGAGTAGGAGGGATGTCTTGCGTTCAGCACTCAAACTAACCCCACAAACTTTAGCGTAACGTTCAAATACTTTTTTCCATTTTTGCCACTTAATAGGAGGGTCCCCAGGAGATGACAGAAAAAATGGAGCTGCAGTGACATTTTGCATGGTTGCTAATTCAATGAGGGCTTAGGAAAATTAAAGCGTTGTGAATAAAAGATTGTTACTTGGATAAGGAAAACAGCCTAGAAAAACAATGAAACAGGCTAGAAAAACAATCACTTTTGTTATACCTATAAAATTAATAATAGGATAATAAAAGAAAATAATGTTCATACAGTATAGTATAAGTGATAAACTTGCGATGAGATGTTATCCAGGAGGTTGTTTCACAGAGTGCTTCTGAGAGATATTGTCCAGGAGACTGTTCCACAAGGTGTTTTTGAAAACGAGGTATTGGAAGAACGAGGTGCTGTGATAATATAGTAAGAGTTGGTAAAGAAATAGTGTTAAACATAAAGTATTATGAAGCAAAACTACTCGGTATCAACACGACGAAATGTAGTTAAATGTAAATAAATAATTTAAAAGAGGGTGTTGAGATCGAGTTGTTAAGGAAACAAGGAAACACGAAGAAAATTGAAAATGGCTGCCAATGATGTCAGACGCTGCGTCTGGGAGCGTCACTTGTCAGAATCAACGTTGCGCAGAGACACGCAGTTGTGCGAGACCTTCAGAAGACGGAGACGCTGCACGTTCTAAGCGATGACAGGAAGCAAATAATGGCAAAGGTGAGTGATGGCTTTCACGCGCGAACACTCACAAGCTTTGTTTATCTTTGAATAGTCACTGCAAGGATTAGGTTACAAAGTTGATAAAGGCAGAGTTTGTTTACTTTTACCGTTTGACTTGGTAGCACGACGCTCACTTTGACACTCACGAGCGTTGTTTATCTTTAAATAGACACTGCAGGCATTAGGTTTATACGTTGATAAAGGCAAATATTTGTTAGCTTCAAAGGATTGGAGATTTGTTAGCTTTCAAGCACCTAGCTCTGCCGTTTCATTTGGCATCTTTAAAAAACGGAGCTTTTCACTTGGTATTAACAGGCTCATCAAAAATGAATCACTTTTGTCTCACAGTTCGATAGAAAAGCCAAGTTAGTTTGAAAGCTTAATGAAGGTAACATTAAAGAAAAATTCCAACGTAGTGAGAGTATAATTTTAAACAGTTGTAGAAAAGCTCAGAAAGTCTTCCTTTTAGGAATAAAGTCACAACATAAATGGTTGAAAAAACAATTAAAGCAGGAGTTGGTGCAATTATAACACTGTAAAGAGTACAGTTTAAAAGAATTCTCCGCTGATGAATTGATAAGTGTCAAAAGACACATAGCTCAATTACAAGGTTATAAAGTTAAAACTGAAAACAGCCGCTGGTGCAATCAAAGCACTATTAATATTATCAGCCGCTGGTGCAATCATAAGCACATAAAAAAAGAGAAAATAGTACCTTTAAATTGAAGAAAAGTATTTTGTTGAGATAGTTGAGTCTCCCTTCTCTTCAGCTGCCGACTACGCCAATGTAAGATCCTGGTTGTTGATAAAGATGCAGCTGACACAGGATTGAGTTGAAAGGAGCTCAGGTTTATTGGAGATAAAGGAGACACATCCAGATCTCATCCAAGCTCAAAGTAATAACCACCTCAGCTTGAAAGCATACATTCTAGTAACTGTGGTAACCAGATGGAATACATGAAGTCATACAGTGTAGATCTGAGAGTGGAGGATGCTACAACATGGCCATATGCAAATCAGTCTGACCCTGGGCCTCATGGGAACAGTCCAGCCCGAACTGCCAAGCCATGCCTTCCCTGGACCGGAAACAAGCTTCCGAGGACCGGTTTCTGGCATTCCAGCCGTCTTCAGCCCGGCTTGCTTGAATCCAGTGGTGTGGAGAGCATGGGACTCAGGTCTGAGCATACCCATCCCACTCGGAGTGATAAATGCAAAAACCACAGTTGATGGACAGAATGCAGAACAATGTCATACATTCACCCCAGTACAGAGATCTGGGCCTAAATCCATCGTTTTTTGCACTCCACACCACCCCAGTTCAGACATGGCCGTATGCAAATCAGTCTGACACTGTGCCTCATGGGAACAGTCCAGCCCGAACTGCCAAGCCATGCCTTCCCTGGACCGGAAACAAGCTTCCGAGGACCGGTTTCTGGCATTCCAGTCGTCTTCAGCCCGGCTTGCTTGAATCCAGTGGTGTGGAGAGCATGGGACTCAGGTCTGAGCATACCCATCCCACTCGGAGTGATAAATGCAAAAACCACAGTTGATGGACAGAATGCAGAACAATGTCATACATTCACCCCAGTACAGAGATCTGGGCCTAAATCCATCGTTTTTTGCACTCCACACCACCCCAGTTCAGACATGGCCGTATGCAAATCAGTCTGACCCTGTGCCTCATGGGAACAGTCCAGCCCGAACTGCCAAGTCATGCCTTCCCTGGACCGGAAACAAGCTTCCGAGGACTGGTTTCTGGCATTCCAGCCGTCTTCAGCCCGGCTTGCTTGAATCCAGTGGTGTGGAGAGCATGGGACTCACATCTGAGCATACCCATCCCACTCGGGGTACAAGCACTGGCATTGCCAATAGGTCTCGCAGTAGGAAAGTTGAAGCTATTGGTTTTGTAAATGACATTTTATATTTATGTTTTGTGATTTACAATGCCAATACTTTTAACTTTAGCATATGTGACACTTTTAGTATTTGTAATGTCACATGTTTTGTATTGCCTTTACTTAGATGTATTGATATTACAATTAACATTGGCTTTTAATTTTTTTAAATAATTAATACTTAAATAAAAGTGATTGTAATTTTTAATGGCAATAGCTTAAACTTTTGTAAATAACTGTTGTGAAGATTATGTTCAGTGACTAAAATCCAAGAACAGAAGTGAAATATTAACATTTTTTTGTGACATTTGCAATAAAGCTTCAAACATTGAGAGAACATAGTCTTTATTGATATTTGAGTGCCTTCTCGTTGCCCAGCAGCAAGCAGTCCCAAGGACTGATCCCAGCCTCTGCTCCTGCTGTGTGATGAGCACTGACACGAACTTCAAAGGACCTGAATATGCTTGCAACCATCATATTCTTTGGTGGTTGCTGAGGTTGTGGCTTTCTGTTTGTTTGATGCTTATGGTCGTATTCAGTCAGTGTATTGGCCAACAACACCGTACTTGTTTCCACTGTTTCACACAGGGATGACTGGTTTACTCTAAGGCTACACTTCCAGATTAATTTCCAATCAATTTCCAATTATTTTCAAACCTTAATGTAGATCTAGATGGTATTTGCATGTCTGTACACAGAAAAGCAGGCTCATTTATCCTAAACTGGTCTGCCTTTCGTACAAACAGACATTGTTAAACCTACATAACACTCTTGGATTTGAATGTATGAGAGACTGCCACCAGCCCACCAGCTAGACCATGCTTCTTCAATTTGCGAAACAAAATGTGCAGGCCACTGGGTGAGCACACCCTCAAGCGCTGGGCTATGCGTGATTTTCTTCTCCAAGAACCCAATACAATCAAGGCTCTAATCCTCTATCACGAAAACCTACGTTGACCTTTCTTGAAAAGACTTCAATCAGGTGCATGCATGCTGTACAAGATCATCATTGCCTTTAGAAACGCCAGACTAAACCCAAGACTACCATTTGCATCAATTTCTTACTGCATTACAAGAAGATCAAAAACTGATTACAACCACAGACAGAATTTACAGACTCATAATGTAAATCAGCAGGCAGAGTTTACCAGTGTATCAGATACTAATAAACACTGCTTTCGTTGTAAACAAATAACAATGGGCTGTTCTAATAGCTAATAGGTTTATTTCCTAATCGGAAGTATCTCTGCTGGGCATTTCCGGCTTAGGCAGTGTCAGTCACATGTCAGCCTCTGCTTCCAGAGGCGTCTGATTGTCTGGAAACCTTGATATGCGGGTATAGTCCTGCCTGCCCCTCTGCGAGCAGAGCAAAGTCTTTCCAGAAAGAACCAACCAGGGTTTAGGAAGAGGCAGAGATGATTATCCAAGCATGGCAGAGTCACAATGAAACATATGTCTTCAAAAGGTGCTGGCTGCATGCCAAGTTATCTATTAAACGGATGTATGTCGTTACAACGCATACTTTTACTCCGCATACCATTACAACGCGGTTTTTACAACGCATACCATTACAACGCATAGCGCTTTGAGGTGCTGGATAGTGGTAAGTATAATTTACTATTCTAACTCCAGTCCCCGTGGACCCTAGGGAAGGTGTTGGATAGTAAATTAAACTTACCTCTTATCCTAGAGCGCCCCCCAGCGCAATGCGTTGTAATGTCATGCGGTGTAATGCCTGCGTTGTAATGGTAGTGCGGAGTAAAAGTTGCGTTGTAACGGGTGTATACCCTATTAAACAGTAGTCTATTGTAAAATGCAAGGTTGGCCATATTAAAGACTGTTGACGGACTACGGATAACATCACTTTATTATAGGATAATTTCTAGCGCTGTTCGAGAAACTGATCGATAATTATTGGACAGAATTTAGTATAATACACATTTTCAGGAGTTTGAGCTAAATACTTTTCAAGTGGTGAGCAAGCACAATATTATTCTATGGAACAAGCCGGGTACTAATATTACCCTTAATTCTGCCCTAGTTTATTACAATAAAAGTATATGTTACTACGCATTACATTACACTAGCCGTACAAGGACGCATATAGTAAAAAAGCATTGTTTTTTTAAGTGTGAACCATACATAACATGCTGTAAAAAAAGAATTTCTTCCAGGCAACTTCCCGTTCCTTTCACTACTCGCTGTGTTAAGGCCAGAGCGCTGTGAAGGTGTAAGGAAACTTGGAAACGCTGCCCAGGTGCCATTTTTGGAGCCCTGGTCACCTGCAGGTGATAAAGTCAACTTGCAGAGAGCGACGGGCTCTAGACATGCGATAACACACAGCCTCCACAGGAAAAACACAAATTGTAACATTGACAAACTTGGGGCCAAGAAGCCTACTCCTGCATCCATCCGAGAGCGACAGTTCACGTCACCAGGGTAATTTTCACTTCAGCCTCTCGACTGTGACTTTCAATTCG
Organism: Lissotriton vulgaris; assembly: GCF_964263255.1. Lineage (NCBI taxonomy): Eukaryota > Metazoa > Chordata > Amphibia > Caudata > Salamandridae > Lissotriton > Lissotriton vulgaris. Next base: position 750,592 of record NW_028245804.1, on the reverse strand, counting down.
CAATAATGAAGAATGTGTGCAAATTGAACATTAAAGTAATGAGCAAGAGAACAGGGCGCCCGTGCTGGTGCCCGGTATTGCGATTTGGCGACTAATCGTCATGATTAATCGGAAGCGGCTCCCTGACTGGCTAGACAGGGCTCGCGTCTGCCCCTAAACCCAATACAATCCCAATGAAACGCGCAGTAATTCTGTCACACGCAGACAGGCGCCGGCTAGCAAATGGAACATGCTGCTGGAACTAGTCTGAAGCCCACGAGCAGGCAGGGCGGCTCGGCACACACAGCAGGCTGTAGCTCATCAGAACAGGTTCTGCTGACTAAGTCAGTCCTGCCTGTAAACACACGCGCACACTCGCAAGCTGGGAAGCACGGGGTCGGAGATGCTGGGCTCTGTTGGGGAAGGGGAAGCGATGGAAAACGGAATGGGGCAGAAGGAAAGAAAGGAGAGGGTGGCGAGAAGGAACGGGGTCGTGAGAGGAAACTAAAGAGGGACGGGGTAAGAGAGAGAAATGTTAAGTGAAAGTCAAATTCAAGGGAAAAGATCAAACAGAAAAGAGAATGCAAGAAGAACAAGCACGCAAAAAGAATTTTAAAAAAAGACGCGAGTGGTGCGCGCGCAACGGCCTGTACCTCAGCCGGGAAACTGAAAGTACGGCCGGCCAGCCATGATTAATTAGGGGAGGAGAAGCCGCAGAGCGCACGCTGGGCGAAGCCCTTTGATGTGGTGTCGGCCGTTAAAAAAATGCAATTAGGAGGGAGGGAGGGAGGGAGGGAGGCTGATGCGGGTGCTTGTTTGGTCACGTGATTCACGTGAACTCAAAGAAAACCGCACCAAAAAGCCCATGGTTTGACGAGGATTTTGAGCACTTGAATTCTCGCTCCGCTCAATGCGCATGCGCATTGATAGGTCGCGAGACCTAAAAACCACAGTTGATGGACAGAATGCAGAACAATGTCATACATTCACCCCAGTACAGAGATCTGAGCCTAAATCCATCTTTTTTTGCACTCCACACTAACCGAGTTCAGACATGGCCATACGCAAATCAGTCTGACCCTGTGCCTCATGGGAACAGTCCAGCCCGAACTGCCAAGCCATGCCTTCCCTGGACCGGAAACAAGCTTCCGAGGACCGGTTTCTGGCATTCCAGCCTTCTTCAGCCCGGCTTGCTTGAATCCAGTGGTGTGGATAGCATGGGACTCACGTCTGAGCATACCCATCCCACTCGGGGTGACAAATGCAAAAACCACAGTTGATGGACAGAATGCAGAACAATGTCATACATTCACCCCAGTACAGAGATCTGGGCCTAAATCCATCGTCTTTTTGCACTCCACACCACCCCAGTTCAGACATGGCCATATGCAAATCAGTCTGACCCTGTGCCTCATGGGAACAGTCCAGCCCGAACTGCCAAGCCATGCCTTCCCTGGACCGGAAACAAGCTTCAGAGGACCGGTTTCTGGCATTCCAGCCGTCTTTAGCCCGGCTTGCTTGAATCCAGTGGAGTGGAGAGCATAGGACTCACGTCTGAGCATACCCATCCCACTCGGGGTGACAAATGCAAAAACCACAGTTGATGGACAGAATGCAGAACAATGTCATACATTCACCCCAGTACAGAGATCTGGGCCTAAATCCATCGTTTTTTCGGGAGGATGTTTGTCCACAGGAGCAAAGATGAATGTCCCACACACTTCCAAACAGCAACGACCCAAGTGAGAAGAGATAACTCACTCAAAGCCAGTTGCTCCCAAAAAGTGTGGGGGGAATTTTCCCAGGGAGTATACCACTCTCCCCCAGCAGGGAAAATGTAGCTGCAGTCTCGATAGCAGGAGGTAGCTGGAAATAAACGTACAACAATACTAACCTCGCCAGTAGTTTACAGAACTAATACATAGGTGTTCAACATAGCATTCCACTTACCTCACCAGGTGAGCGTCAGGGCTTTAAGCTAGCAGTCAAGTCCAGAACAAGGAGGTACAAAAGGGAACCTGGATGACTACTAGCAAGGATACCACCAAGGCAGAAAGTATATAATTCCAGTCCTGCTCCTAACCTGAAGACAGAGCAAGACTGGGCTACACGAGCAGCTGATGACAAGCTTGTGACACTTATGGAGCTAAAGACAAAGTGACACGGCAAACTCCCACTTCCGGCTCATAAACTCAAGACAGAGCGGAGTGAGTAACACATAACACACAACATACACACTACACACACCACGTCCGACTCTTACATTTATGACGGAGCTGAACGGGTGTACATACAACAATACAATGCAAGGAAGACGTACAAGCGTTCCACTCGGAAACTGAAGACGGAGTGGAACTATCACACAAAGAATGCCTCCGTTCACTCTGTAAAAGACGCCAGAGAGAAACGGCGAGAAAATAAGGGCTAAAGCACAAGCCTCACTAACAGAAATGGAGGCGTGAAGGACCGGAAGGTAAACAAGACAGAAAGGAGTGAAAAGCACCGGGGAAGGAGGCGCCGGGAAAGTAGAATCCGGATGGATGTATGGATACTGAGAAGGGCGGGAAGTTCAGGTGAAGGGAAGAATACGGGTAAGGAAAAGGAATACCGGGGACCCTACAGGGAATCAAGGGCAAATACCACAAGCTCAGAAAACAAAGGAGCAAATGGGAACACGGCTGTAGACAGGAACCAAGAACGCTACGGGTACTTCACGGAGCAGGACGCTGAGTAGAGGGGGCGTGGTCACTAACCAAGCATTAAGCCAAGCAATGATTCGTGGGTGAACTCTCTATTTCTGCTAGTTAGGGAGCGTCTCAAAATACCGCAGCACAATGCAGTATGTGAATTAGGGAATGTCACTAAAAGACCTCAGGGTTTTCAATAATGAATGCGAAAAGGAGCGCTCTACGCAGCCCTGGGGAATCTACGTTGAACACTCATGCATGTGATCAGATCCGACCACCCCTAACAGTTCTCCCCCTCAAACCCCCCCCCGCCCCCCTCCCCCCGGGGGGGGTTTCAAAGGATGAAATCGGTGAAACCTCCTTATTAATCTAGGGGCATGTACATCCTCAGCGGGTTCCCAAGTCCTGTCTTCTGGTGGATACCCAACCCAGTCTACCAGATATTGGAGTCTTCCTCTCTGTCTTCTAGAGTCTAGGATCTGTTGTACCTCGAATTCTTCCTCGCCTTCAATCACTACAGGGGGAGGAGGTTGTTCTGGTGTCAGCGGGGCAATGTATTTCTTGAGTAGGGAACAATGGAACACAGGATGAATCTTGATGTGAGAGGGCAACTGCAATTTGAGAGTGACTGGGGTTATGACTTTATCAATTGGATAGGGACCTATGAAGCGAGGCTGTAATTTCTTGGATCCAGGAAGTCTGAGGTTTTTGGTGGATAACCATACTTTTTCACCTACGTCATAGTGTGGTTCCTCTCTACGATGTTTGTCTGCCTGATGTTTCATGTTTTCTTTAGCCTTGTTCATTTCCCGAATGGCACTTTCCCAAACCATCTTTATGTGTTGATGGTGTTCTTGTAATGCAGGGATCTTGTTGAGATCGTTTGGAAAAGGAATAGGGAGGAACCCTGGATGTTACCCATGGTTGAAATAAAAAGGGGATACTCCTATAGCTGAATGTGTTGCGTTGTTGTATGCAAACTCTGCCAATGGTAGGGCTTCTAACCAAGTGGAAGGTAAACTGGTCAGAAGGCAACGTAAATACTGTTCGAGTGTCTGATTGGTTCTCTCAGTTTGTCCGTCCGTCTGGGGATGATAGGCTGTGGACAATCTGTGATCCATTTGTAACACTGAACACACTCCTCTCCAGAATTTGGAAACAAACTGAGGGCCCCTGTCTGAAAATATAACTGCTGGAGTGCCATGTAAGCGGATTACCTTAGCTAGGAAGATGTGTACCAATTCTTGTGAAGATGGAGGACTCACAAGACGGCTGGAATGCCAGAAACCGGTCCTCGGAAGCTTGTTTCCGGTCCAGGGAAGGCATGGCTTGGCAGTTCGGGCTGGACTGTTCCCATGAGGCACAGGGTCAGACTGATTTGCATATGGCCATGTCTGACCTGGGGTGGTGTGGAGTGCAAAAAAACGATGGATTTAGGCCCAGATCTCCGTACTGGGGTGAATGTATGACATTGTTCTGCATTCTGTCCATCAACTGTGGTTTTTGCATTTGTCACCCCGAGTGGGATGGGTATGCTCAGACGTGAGTCCCATGCACTCCACACCACTGGATTCAAGCAAGCGGGCTGAAGACGGCTGGAATGCCAGAAACCGGTCCTCGGAAGCTTGTTTCCGGTCCAGGGAAGGCAGGACTTGGCAGTTCGGGCTGGACCGTTCCCATGAGGCACAGGGTCAGACTGATTTCCATATGGCCATGTGTGACCTGGCGTGGTGTGGAGTGCAAAAAAACAATGGATTTAGGCCCAGATCTCTGTACTTGGTGAATGTATGACGTTGTTCTGCATTCTGTCCATCAACTGTGGTTTTTGCATTTGTCACCCCAAGAGGGATGGGTATGCTCAGACGTGAGTCCCATGCACTCCACACCACTGGATTCAAGCAAGCCGGGCTGAAGACGGCTGAAATGCGAGAAACTGGTCCTCGGAAGCTTGTTTCCGGTCCAGGGAAGGCATGGCTTGGCAGTTCGGGCTGGACTGTTCCCATGAGGCACAGGGTCAGACTGATTTGAATATGGCCATGTCTGACCTGGGGTGGTGTGGAGTACATCAAAACGATGGATTTAGGCCCAGTTCTCGGTACTGGGGTGAATGCATGACATTGTTCTGCATTCTGTCCATCAACTGTGGTTTTTGCATTTGTCACCCCGAATGGGATGGGTATGCTCAGACGTGAGTCCCATGCACTCCACACCACTAGATTCAAGCAAGCCGGGCTGAAGACGGCTGGAATGCCAGAAACCGGTCCTCGGAAGCTTGTTTCCGGTCCAGGGAAGGCATGGCTTGGCAGTTCGGGCTGGACAGTTCCCATGAGGCACAGGGTCAGACTGATTTGCATATGGCCATGTCTGACCTGGGGTGGTGTGGAGTGCAACAAAACGATGGATTTAGGCCCAGATCTCTGTACTGGGGTGAATGTATGACATTGTTCTGCATTCTGTCCATCAACTGTGGTTTTTGCATTTGTCACCCCGAGTGGGATGGGTATGCTCAGATGTGAGTCCCATGCACTCCACACCACTGGATTCAAGCAAGCCGGGCTGAAGACGGCTGGAATGCCAGAAACCGGTCCTCGGAAGCTTGTTTCCGGTCCAGGGAAGGCATGGCTTGGCAGTTCGGGCTGGACTGTTCCCATGAGGCACAGGGTCAGACTGATTTGCATATGGCCATGTCTGACCTGGGGTGGTGTGGAGTGCAAAAAAACAATGGATTTAGGCCCAGATCTCCATACTGGGGTGAATGTATGACATTGTTCTGCATTCTGTCCATCAACTGTGGTTTTTGCATTTGTCACCCCGAGTGGGATGGGTATGCTCAGACGTGAGTCCCATGCACTCCACACCACTGGATTCAAGCAAGCGGGCTGAAGACAGCTGGAATGCCAGAAACCGGTCCTCGGAAGCTTGTTTCCGGTCCAGGGAAGGCAGGACTTGGCAGTTCGGGCTGGACAGTTCCCATGAGGCACAGGGTCAGACTGATTTGCATATGGCCATGTGTGACCTGGCGTGGTGTGGAGTGCAAAAAAACAATGGATTTAGGCCCAGATCTCTGTACTTGGTGAATGTATGACCTTGTTCTGCATTCTGTCCATCAACTGTGGTTTTTGCATTTGTCACCCCGAGAGGGATGGGTATGCTCAGACGTGAGTCCCATGCACTCCACACCACTGGATTCAAGCAAGCCGGGCTGAAGACGGCTGGAATGCCAGAAACTGGTCCTCGGAAGCTTGTTTCCGGTCCAGGGAAGGCATGGCTTGGCAGTTCGGGCTGGACTGTTCCCATGAGGCACAGGGTCAGACTGATTTGAATATGGCCATGTCTGACCTGGGGTGGTGTGGAGTACATCAAAACGATGGATTTAGGCCCAGTTCTCGGTACTGGGGTGAATGTATGACATTGTTCTGCATTCTGTCCATCAACTGTGGTTTTTGCATTTGTCACCCCGAATGGGATGGGTATGCTCAGACGTGAGTCCCATGCACTCCACACCACTAGATTCAAGCAAGCCGGGCTGAAGACGGCTGGAATGCCAGAAACCGGTCCTCAGAAGCTTGTTTCCGGTCCAGGGAAGGCATGGCTTGGCAGTTCGGGCTGGACAGTTCCCATGAGGCACAGGGTCAGACTGATTTGCATATGGCCATGTCTGACCTGGGGTGGTGTGGAGTGCAACAAAACGATGGATTTAGGCCCAGATCTCTGTACTGGGGTGAATGTATGACATTGTTCTGCATTCTGTCCATCAACTGTGGTTTTTGCATTTGTCACCCCGAGTGGGATGGGTATGCTCAGATGTGAGTCCCATGCACTCCACACCACTGGATTCAAGCAAGCCGGGCTGAAGACGGCTGGAATGCCAGAAACCGGTCCTCAGAAGCTTGTTTCCGGTCCAGGGAAGGCATGGCTTGGCAGTTCGGGCTGGACTGTTCCCATGAGGCACAGCGTCAGACTGATTTGCATATGGCCATGTCTCACCTGGGGTGGTGTGGAGTGCAAAAAAGCAATGGATTTAGGCCCAGATCTCTGTACTGGGGTGAATGTATGACATTGTTCTGCATTCTGTCCATCAACTGTGGTTTTTGCATGCGTCACCCCGAGTGGTATTGGTGTGCTCAGACGTGAGTCCCATGCACTCCACACCACTGGATTCAAGCAAACCGGGCTGAAGACGGCTGGAATGCCAGAAACCGGTCCTCGGAAGCTTGTTTCCGGTCCAGGGAAGGCATGGCTTGGCAGTTCGGGCTGGACTGTTCCCATGAGGCACAGGGTCAGACTGATTTGCATATGGCCATGTCTGACCTGGGGTGGTGTGGAGTGCAACAAAACGATGGATTTAGGCACAGATCTCTGTACTGGGGTGAATGTATGACATTGTTCTGCATTCTGTCCATCAACTGTGGTTTTTGCATTTGTCACCCCAAGTGGGATGGGTATGCTTAGATGTGAGTCCCATGCACTCCACACCACTGGATTCAAGCAAGCCGGGCTGAAGACGGCTGGAATGCCAGAAACCGGTCCTCGGAAGCTTGTTTCCGGTCCAGGGAAGGCATGGCTTGGCAGTTAGGGCTGGACTGTTCCCATGAGGCACAGCGTCAGACTGATTTGCATGTGGCCATGTCTGACCTGGGGTGGTGTGGAGTGCAACAAAACGATGGATTTAGGCCCAGATCTCTGTACTGGGGTGAATGTATGACATTGTTCTGCATTCTGTCCATCAACTGTGGTTTTTGCATTTGTCACCCCGAATGGGATGGGTATGCTTAGACGTGAGTCCCATGCACTCCACACCACTAGATTCAAGGAAGCCGGCTGAAGACGGCTGGAATGCCTGAAACCGGTCCTCGGAAGCTTGTTTCCGGTCCAGGGAAGGCATGGCTTGGCAGTTCGGGCTGGACAGTTCCCATGAGGCACAGGGTCAGACTGATTTGCATATGGCCATGTCTGACCTGGGGTGGTGTGGAGTGCAACAAAACGATGGATTTAGGCCCAGATCTCTGTACTGGGGTGAATGTATGACATTGTTCTGCATTCTGTCCATCAACTGTGGTTTTTGCATTTGTCACCCCAAGTGGGATGGGTATGCTTAGATGTGAGTCCCATGCACTCCACACCACTGGATTCAAGCAAGCCGGGCTGAAGACGGCTGGAATGCCAGAAACCGGTCCTCGGAAGCTTGTTTCCGGTCCAGGGAAGGCATGGCTTGGCAGTTAGGGCTGGACTGTTCCCATGAGGCACAGCGTCAGACTGATTTGCATATGGCCATGTCTGACCTGGGGTGGTGTGGAGTGCAACAAAACGATGGATTAAGGCCCAGATCTCTGTACTGGGGTGAATGTATGACATTGTTCTGCATTCTGTCCATCAACTGTGGTTTTTGTATTTGTCACCCCGAATGGGATGGGTATGCTCAGGTGTGAGTCCCATGCACTCCACACCACTGGATTCAAGCAAGCCGGGCTGAAGACGGCTGGAATGCCAGAAACCGGTCCTCAGAAGCTTGTTTCCGGTCCAGGGAAGGCATGGCTTGGCAGTTCGGGCTGGACTGTTCCCATGAGGCACAGCGTCAGACTGATTTGCATATGGCCATGTCTCACCTGGGGTGGTGTGGAGTGCAAAAAAGCGATGGATTTAGGCCCAGATCTCTGTACTGGGGTGAATGTATGACATTGTTCTCATTCTGTCCATCAACTGTGGTTTTTGCATGCGTCACCCCGACTGGTATTGGTGTGCTCAGACGTGAGTCCCATGCACTCCAAACCACTGGATTCAAGCAAGCCGGGCTGAAGACGGCTGGAATGCCAGAAACCGGTCCTCGGAAGCTTGTTTCCGGTCCGGGGAAGGCATGGCTTGGCAGTTCGGGCTGGACAGTTCCCATGAGGCACAGGGTCAGACTGATTTGCATATGGCCATGTCTGACCTGGGGTGGTGTGGAGTGCAACAAAACGATGGATTTAGGCCCAGATCTCTGTACTGGGGTGAATGTATGACATTGTTCTGCATTCTGTCCATCAACTGTGGTTTTTGCATTTGTCACCCCGAGTGGGATGGGTATGCTCAGATGTGAGTCCCATGCACTCCACACCACTGGATTCAAGCAAGCCGGGCTGAAGACGGCTGGAATGCCAGAAACCGGTCCTCGGAAGCTTGTTTCCGGTCCAGGGAAGGCATGGCTTGGCAGTTCGGGCTGGACTGTTCCCATGAGGCACAGGGTCAGACTGATTTGCATATGGCCATGTCTGACCTGTGGTGGTGTGGAGTGCAAAAAAACGATGGATTTAGGCCCAGATCTCCGTACTGGGGTGAATGTATGACATTGTTCTGCATTCTGTCCATCAACTGTGGTTTTTGCATTTGTCACCCCGAGTGGGATGGGTATGCTCAGACGTGAGTCCCATGCACTCCACACCACTGGATTCAAGCAAGCGGGCTGAAGACGGCTGGAATGCCAGAAACCGGTCCTCAGAAGCTTGTTTCCGGTCCAGGGAAGGCATGGCTTGGCAGTTCGGGCTGGACTGTTCCCATGAGGCACAGCGTCAGACTGATTTGCATATGGCCATGTCTCACCTGGGGTGGTGTGGAGTGCAAAAAAGCAATGGATTTAGGCCCAGATCTCTGTACTGGGGTGAATGTATGACATTGTTCTGCATTCTGTCCATCAACTGTGGTTTTTGCTTGCGTCACCCCGAGTGGTATTGGTGTGCTCAGACGTGAGTCCCATGCACTCCACACCACTGGATTCAAGCAAACCGGGCTGAAGACGGCTGGAATGCCAGAAACCGGTCCTCGGAAGCTTGTTTCCGGTCCAGGGAAGGCATGGCTTGGCAGTTCGGGCTGGACTGTTCCCATGAGGCACAGGGTCAGACTGATTTGCATATGGCCATGTCTGACCTGGGGTGGTGTGGAGTGAAACAAAACGATGGATTTAGGCCCAGATCTCTGTACTGGGGTGAATGTATGACATTGTTCTGCATTCTGTCCATCAACTGTGGTTTTTGCATTTGTCACCCCAAGTGGGATGGGTATGCTTAGATGTGAGTCCCATGCACTCCACACCACTGGATTCAAGCAAGCCGGGCTGAAGACGGCTGGAATGCCAGAAACCGGTCCTCGGAAGCTTGTTTCCGGTCCAGGGAAGGCATGGCTTGGCAGTTAGGGCTGGACTGTTCCCATGAGGCACAGCGTCAGACTGATTTGCATATGGCCATGTCTGACCTGGGGTGGTGTGGAGTGCAACAAAACGATGGATTTAGGCCCAGATCTCTGTACTGGGGTGAATGTATGACATTGTTCTGCATTCTGTCCATCAACTGTGGTTTTTGCATTTGTCACCCCGAATGGGATGGGTATGCTCAGACGTGAGTCCCATGCACTCCACACCACTGGATTCAAGCAAGCCGGGCTGAAGACGGCTGGAATGCCAGAAACCGGTCCTCAGAAGCTTGTTTCCGGTCCAGGGAAGGCATGGCTTGGCAGTTCGGGCTGGACTGTTCCCATGAGGCACAGCGTCAGACTGATTTGCATATGGCCATGTCTCACCTGGGGTGGTGTGGAGTGCAAAAAAGCGATGGATTTAGGCCCAGATCTCTGTACTGGGGTGAATGTATGACATTGTTCTCATTCTGTCCATCAACTGTGGTTTTTGCATGCGTCACCCCGACTGGTATTGGTGTGCTCAGACGTGAGTCCCATGCACTCCACACCACTGGATTCAAGCAAGCCGGGCTGAAGACGGCTGGAATGCCAGAAACCGGTCCTCGGAAGCTTGTTTCCGGTCCAGGGAAGGCATGGCTTGGCAGTTCGGGCTGGACAGTTCCCATGAGGCACAGGGTCAGACTGATTTGCATATGGCCATGTCTGACCTGGGGTGGTGTGGAGTGCAACAAAACGATGGATTTAGGCCCAGTTCTCGGTACTGGGGTGAATGTATGACATTGTTCTGCATTCTGTCCATCAACTGTGGTTTTTGCATTTGTCACCCCGAGTGGGATGGGTATGCTCAGATGTGAGTCCCATGCACTCCACACCACTGGATTCAAGCAAGCCGGGCTGAAGACGGCTGGAATGCCAGAAACCGGTCCTCGGAAGCTTGTTTCCGGTCCAGGGAAGGCATGGCTTGGCAGTTCGGGCTGGACTGTTCCCATGAGGCACAGCGTCAGACTGATTTGCATATGGCCATGTCTCACCTGGGGTGGTGTGGAGTGCAAAAAAGCGATGGATTTAGGCCCAGATCTCTGTACTGGGGTGAATATATGACATTGTTCTGCATTCTGTCCATCAACTGTGGTTTTTGCATGCGTCACCCCGAGTGGTATTAGTGTGCTCAGACGTGAGTCCCATGCACTCCACACCACTGGATTCAAGCAAGCCGGGCTGAAGACGGCTGGAATGCCAGAAACCGGTCCTCGGAAGCTTGTTTCCGGTCCAGGGAAGGCATGGCTTGGCAGTTCGGGCTGGACTGTTCCCATGAGGCACAGGGTCGGACTGATTTGCATATGGCCATGTCTGACCTGGGTGGTGTGGAGTGCAACAAAACGATGGATTTAGGCCCAGATCTCTGTACTGGGGTGAATGTATGACATTGTTCTGCATTCTGTCCATCAACTGTGGTTTTTGCATTTGTCACCCCAAGTGGGATGGGTATGCTCAGATGTGAGTCCCATGCACTCCACACCACTGGATTCAAGCAAGCCGGGCTGAAGACGGCTGGAATGCCAGAAACCGGTCCTCGGAAGCTTGTTTCCGGTCCAGGGAAGGCATGGCTTGGCAGTTCGGGCTGGACTGTTCCCATGAGGCACAGCGTCAGACTGATTTGCATATGGCCATGTCTGACCTGGGGTGGTGTGGAGTGCAACAAAACAATGGATTTAGGCCCAGATCTCTGTACTGGGGTGAATGTATGACATTGTTCTGCATTCTGTCCATCAACTGTGGTTTTTGCATTTGTCACCCCGAGTGGGATGGGTATGCTCAGACGTGAGTCCCATGCACTCCACACCACTGGATTCAAGCAAGCCGGGCTGAAGACGGCTGGAATGCCAGAAACCGGTCCTCAGAAGCTTGTTTCCGGTCCAGGGAAGGCATGGCTTGGCAATTCGGGCTGGACTGTTCCCATGAGGCACAGGGTCAGACTGATGTGCATGTGGCCATGTCTGACCTGGGGTGGTGTGGAGTGCAAAAAAACGATGGATTTAGACCCAGATCTCTGTACTGGGGTGAATGTATGACATTGTTCTCATTCTGTCCATCAACTGTGGTTTTTGCATGCGTCACCCCGACTGGTATTGGTGTGCTCAGACGTGAGTCCCATGCACTCCAAACCACTGGATTCAAGCAAGCCGGGCTGAAGACGGCTGGAATGCCAGAAACCGGTCCTCGGAAGCTTGTTTCCGGTCCGGGGAAGGCATGGCTTGGCAGTTCGGGCTGGACAGTTCCCATGAGGCACAGGGTCAGACTGATTTGCATATGGCCATGTCTGACCTGGGGTGGTGTGGAGTGCAACAAAACGATGGATTTAGGCCCAGATCTCTGTACTGGGGTGAATGTATGACATTGTTCTGCATTCTGTCCATCAACTGTGGTTTTTGCATTTGTCACCCCGAGTGGGATGGGTATGCTCAGATGTGAGTCCCATGCACTCCACACCACTGGATTCAAGCAAGCCGGGCTGAAGACGGCTGGAATGCCAGAAACCGGTCCTCGGAAGCTTGTTTCCGGTCCAGGGAAGGCATGGCTTGGCAGTTCGGGCTGGACTGTTCCCATGAGGCACAGGGTCAGACTGATTTGCATATGGCCATGTCTGACGATGGATTTAGACCCAGATCTCTGTACTGGGGTGAATGTATGACATTGTTCTGCATTCTGTCCATCAACTGTGGTTTTTGTTGTTGTTGGTACCAGGACTTGAGATTGAAGGTGTACTGACAATCACAGTTCCGAATCCCCCGATACTGAGAGGAATACGTCATCTGATCCTAAGTAGATTGCTTTTCCCTACGTTTGGCCCTGAGATACCATCTCATGAATCAATTGTTCTTCGTTTTAAACTTCTGGAGTATGTGCTAGAAGCGGTTGGATCAGAGATGATTATAGATTAAAATACTTTTGCTGTAAATAATTGCTGTAAATAACCTAGGTCCGAGTAGAAGAAAAAGAAATTTAAGGACCTCCCTTAGAGGACGGAGATGGGTTAGGGTTGTCTATTGTTTGCTGTATATAAAGAACTGAAATAAAAAAGGGACTTACAGCTTCTGAGGTGTGGGTTTTTTTGTGCTTTTTTTTGGAAAACCTATTTTGAGGCAAGTATAGGTTACACAGCTTTTTCGCCTACAACCTGTATAGGCAGGCCGGCAGCTACAAAAGTCTTATTGAAATATAATTCTTACTGAGGGAATACAAGTCTGACACAGCAAGACGCCTACAACCCATCAGGGCCGGCCGCGTTAAATGCTATTGGGAGCTGTGTGAGGGAGCATTCAGTAATAATGGAGATAACAATGGATATAGGACAGAGAATGCTTGAGGTTTCACAACTTTTTAAGTTTTTTTGATCAACTTCAATTTAACCATGTAACCCGACAAACTGATGGGTCTAGCGCGGACTGTTCCTCCCCCTGTGTACTCCCCATGCTGGGCATGTAAAAAAGAAGGAGAAGGGGAGCAATCCTAAGAACACGGGAGGGGAGGGAGGGGGGTGTGACTGATGATTAGATAATGAATTAGATTAGACGTGACTATTAATACATCATGCTAAATGTACGTCCATTGGGTTAGTGGGGACACGATGAACTAGCTAAACAACAAGGAATATAATGATTTCACCTTGAGTTCAACACGCAGAGTTGAAATGAAATGTAGATCTCTAACATCGTAGATGTACAGCTGATGTTAATGAGTATAGGACAGGTGTTCGTGCGGGAGTGCAGGGAGCATTATACGTGACGGGCAGGGCATGTGTACCGGGGTTAACTCTACGAGTGTTATGTATCAGGTGTGAGGAGCAGTATCTGGTGTTAAAGGGGCAACCTCTTGGTGTGTCGTGTCATCGTCCGTCTGAGTATTGGCCTGTAGTCGGATAAGGTACGCGGTAAGCGGACCCATATGTCCTTGGGTCTTGATTTGTGGGGGAGGAGCTCCGCGTAATTGTGCAGTTGGTCTTGCCATGTGATCATTGTAGTCAGCCAGTCTTTAAACTTGGGTGCTCGGCCACGTCCCCAACGTCATGCCACATGCCGCTTCGCCAGGAGAAGGCCTAACGCAAAAAACTTTCGGTGTGTAGTCAACTCGGGGCACGCCTGCCCCAGCAATGCGACCCTCGGGCAGGGTGACACACTCACTCCAACCATGTCTGACATGGCTGTAAATACCTCTTCCCAGAAAGTTGCCACAGCTCGGCACGTCCATGCAAGGTGGAAAAAATCCGCGCCTTCAGCCTTACAACGCAGACTCCGGTCATCATCCCGGAGTCGAAAGCGATGCAGCTTGGCTGGGTTGTAATAAAGCCGGTGCAGAAATTTATAATGTTCCAGTCTGAGGCGTGTGTTACCTGTCACTGCAGTAGTGTGCGCGCAACTCTCTTCCCATTGTTCATCAGACATTGGGACTTCTAAGTCGCCGTCCCAGTCATGTCTCGCTCTAAGGGTGGGAGGGGATGGGGTTGCCTGTGTATGTTTATAGAGCATGGAGACAACGTGTTTCGGGGTGTCTGATTGGAGTAGAGAATAAAGGGGCTGGACTATGTCTGATTCATCCGGAAAGGCTGGGGTGACAATCTTAACTCCCTGCCTTAGTCGCACATATAGAAATGTATCCATGACTGAGGGGGATTCTTCACCAAAGAATTGCGCTGATGTGCGGAAACTGCCCTGAAGATATAGGTCACCCCACGTGTGGAGTGCCAGTCTCGTGAGCAGTTTACGGCCTATTTCCTCACAGGTTATGCTGGTTATGCTAAGCCGTGGGTCGTGTGCTAGGGTCATAAGTGGCGAGTATAGGAATGGCGTCCCCATGGCTTCCGCCAAGCGCCTCCAGGCAAGTACTGTACAGTCAACCGTGGTTGGATCTCGATCTACAATTTTAGCATCGGAGTGGAGGTAGCCCGATGGTTGTATCGGCCTCATATAGCTGTCCTCGACCGCTAGATGTGCCATGAAAGGGGGGGATGAAGCCAGTATGCGGCAAAGTGGCCCTGCGCACAGTCGTAGTATCGCCGGAAGTTAGGTACATCGAATCCTCCCTGTTGGTAAGGTAGCATCAGTGTCTTCATGCCGATCCGGGCTTGTTTCCCACCCCAAATGAGTTGTGACATTTGTGAGTTAAGTGCACGGAAAAAATGGGCACCCGGATTATATGGGATATTAGTGAAGAGATACAGTAGTTTAGGTAACACTACCATTTTGATCAGGGAGATGCGTCCCGCCATTGATAGTGGAAGATGAATCCACCTGGTGACATTGTCCGTCAGTTTGTCCATAACTGTCCCGTAGTTGGCCCTAATGAGCGTGTCCTGGTGTCTAGTCACGTTTATACCCAGATATTTAATCTCCTCTGCCTCCCAGATTAGAGGGTAATCAAGGGGAAATTGTGTGGTTTTGTCTGTCAGTGGAAATAGGGCAATTTCGACCAGTTGATTTGTATTCCTGCAATACCTCCGAATTTGGTAATCTCGCGCAGCAGAGGATTCAGAATTTCCTGAGGTTTATGTACGTAAAGGGTCATGTCGTCAGCATATAATGCTATAAGTAATTGTCTTTCCGGGTATATGAGAGAACGATGGTTGTGGTGTTGACGCAGCTTGGCTGCTAATGGTTCGATCGCTATCGCAAATAGGACTGGGGATAATGGGCATCCCTGCCGCGTACCACGGTGGATCTCGAAGGGGGCTGAGCGGGAGCCATTCAGCACTACAGAGGCCTGGGGCTGACGATATAATAATCAAATCCAGTCTAGGAAACTAAAAGGAAAGCCCATCCTTTCTAGTAACGCCAGTAGGTAGTCCCATTCTAGCGAATCAAAAGCCTTTGTGGCATCGAGAAAAACAGCAGCCTCCTCGCATGTGGGAGTTATGTCCTGTGTCACTGCTTGAAGTGTACGCAGATTATGGGACGTCGCGCGGTTTGGGACAAAGCCCGCTTGGTCTGGCAACACCAACCTTTCCATCAGCAGATTAAGGCGTGATGCCAGAACTTTAGCCAGAATTTTAATATCCGAGTTTAATAGGGAGAGGGGACGATATGAATCACAAGATTCCGGCGGTTTGCCCGGTTTCAGCAATGATGTTATAAGGGCCTCGCGCATAGTGGTTGGCAGAATACCTTCGTCTAGAGCCGTGTAGTACACTTGTTGCAATATCGGAGCTAAGATATGCATGTAGGTTTTATAAAAATCAATTGGCAACCCATCTGAACCCGGCGATTTACCTGATTTCATGGACATTATGGCGTCTGTTATTTCCTCCAACTCGATTACGTGATGGAGAAATTTCTGTTGGGATGGGCCTAACCATGCGAGTGCAGTGTCCTCTAAATAAGTGTTTAAATGTATCGAAGTGGATCTCTGGGAGGTATAGAGCGTAGAGTAATGCTCAGTGAGGACCTTAAGTTGGTCTGGTAAGCTCCACTGGGGAACGTTGTGGTCGTCCAGCAGGGTAGTGATATAATTGTGATATCTAGGGGGGTTAACGGTGGATGCTAGCGCCCTACCTGGCCTATCACCCTCCCCATATCTGCGTGCAGTGTATGCTTTCCCCAGGAACTTACATTCTTTCTCTGATAGTTCTGCATAGTCATTAAGTTTCTCTCGTAGTTGAGCTCTGATTGTGTGGCCGTGTGTGGCATTGTCAATATCCCGTTCTAGTTTCAGTTCCAATTCGAGTTTATGCAGTTCGTCGCGTAAGGATCGGAGGACTCCACCCCCTTTAGCAATGCACCAGCCCCTTACAGTGACCTTAAAGGCCTCCCACACTGTGGTCAGACTGGACACCGAAGATATGTTGCGTTAAAAAAAATCTTTTATGTCCTGTTCGAGTCCCGCCTTGAAGGCCGAATCAGTCAAGTGAGCAGAGTTGAGACGCCAATTTAAGTAGGGGGAAACATCTAGAGGAATGCGCAATGTCACTAATACTGGGGAGTGGTCAGAGAAGGTGCGGGCGAGGTGGGCAGCTCCAACCAGCCAAGGGGAAAGCCCCATGGTGCAAAGGATGTAGTCCAGGCGTGCCCAGGTGGAGTGAACCGCTGAGTAGTGAGTGCCCTGCGCGTGTGTGGGGTGTATATGTCTCCAAGCGTCGATCAGGCGATGTTCTTCAACAATGTCCGACAGGGCGCGCTGAGTGCAGGTGTAATGTGCAGCCTGTGGGTGAGATCTGTCCATGTTTGGCCGAAGTGCAGTATTAAAATCACCTCCCAGAATGATGTGCGCAACCTCCATCGATTGAATTTTACCCCATAGGGTAAGGAGTGGGGTTGGGTCGTCCGTATTTGGCCCATAGTAGCATGCAAATAGGACTGTATGTGAATAGAGCCTGCCCCACACCATGCAATATCTACCTCCCGCATCTGTCTCAGTACCAGCTGGAGTGAAGCGTACCCCTCGTCTGACCAAGATTGTGACTTACCTAGAGTAGTTGGAATATGACGAGAATACTCTGCTGGAGGCCCAGCGGGATGCAAACAATGGGGAACTACTTGACATTAAATGTGTTTCTTGAAGCATTGCAATGGAAACTCCCTGCCTATCTAAGTAGTTTAGAATCTGCCTTTTTTTCCTCGGGTTGTTAAGACCCCGTACATTCCACGAAATCAGTTGCAGCTGTTGGAAAGGTTGTGTGTCTGTTACGTCACCCATCTCAATGGATACAGAAATGTGCAATATAAATGCATGACATCAAGGTTCATACAAGAAACAATGTCAACAGTGCGTCTAGAAACCCCATATCCCAGTCTAGCACCCTCGACCCAAGACCATACCAGAGTTGTTGTGGTTAAGTTCATTACTTGTCGGAACTCCCACCCACCCACCCACACCGGCAATCCCAACCCGCCGGGAAAAGAGCACCCACCCACCAACCCCAAGCCAAGAAAACATTAAAAAAAAAAACATCCCACAACCAAAAAGAGCACTACATATGTCCCTACCCTCAGGAGGGAGGGTAAGTGCAGGGGTTCACCCATTGGGGGTCAAAACTAGGGGCACCAGACCTGCCAACCACCTCCCTTCTTACACCCACATTCGACTAGGCTTACCCCAGCCGATTCTTGCGGGACGGAGGTGGGTGATCGAGCACTTAATTATACCTTAGACCAGTGAGACTTAAAGCAGAACTAATACCTCACCAGTATACGCAGGTGTCAGTCTTCGCATACCCAGTGACCAGGGACTATGTGACCCCAAGGTCCCACATATCAGTACATCAGGTTAGTCCTGTTGTGACAATGGTGACTGCGACGTGAGCGCCGACGAGTTGACTCCTCTCTGTACTGTTCTTTCCTGCATTGTTTTAGGAAGTTCTCCGCTTGCTGTGGGCTTTGAAACAAATGGTGCTTGCCTTGATGGGAGATTTTTAATTTTGCCGGATACAGCATGGCATACGGGATCTCCTGCGCGTGTAGTTTCTTTTTAACCCCTGCAAATTTGCGTCTGGCTTCTTGGACCGAAGGGGTAAAATCGGGGAAAAGGGACAGTATTGCGTTGCCATGGTTTACAGTCCCCAGCTCCCTCGCGCGTCGCAACACTGCGTCTCGGTCTCTATAGTTCAGAAATCGCGCAATGATGGGCCGTGGCTGGGACCCGGGAGGGGGGCGAGCGGCTAAGGATCTATGGGCCCTTTCGACGATGAGGTGAGGGGAGAATGACTCTTTTCCAAACAGCTCCACTACGAGGTTTTCAACAAAGAGCTCCATCTTTCCGGTGTTGGTGGATTCCGCAAGGCCCAAAATACGAACGTTATTGCGGCGGGACCTTGCCTCCAAATCCTCATTCTTGTCCGCTATTATTTTTAGCAGCCTGTCCATTTGAGTGACTTGTTTGTTGGAAGCTCCGTCTTCCAATGTCGAAATCCTGTCTTCGGCCTCTTTAATGCGAGTTTCATGATGTTCCAACTTAGCCACCACACTGTCCATGCGTGTATTTATGGTGTCGATTTTGGAGTCTATTGTCGACAGGTTCTGCTTCATACCCAACAAGAGGGCTTTCCAATCCTCCTCCTGTGGGGCCGATGTGGTAGGGCTGCCCCCCTCTTCCGGCGTCGTTTTTGAAGTCTTCTTGGCTTCAAATGGGATTTTCGACTGCCTGGCATCGCTGCGGCCCATATCCCGCCTCGGCGTCCGCGATGCAGTGGAAAGAGTGGCCGCTAGTTCTCAGGAGGGTTCGGGCAGAAGGGGGGGGGGTTGACGCCGGCCGGGCGGGAGAACAGGGTGTGTGCCGGAGGCCGTTGTGTGTGCCTAGCTCCAGTCGAGCAGGGGGTCTCAGGGCCGAGAGGCTTCCGCCAGCGTGGTGAAGAAATGACGCCTGTTATCGGGTTATGGATAGGAGATCCTCAATATCCGTCGCGGGTCAACACCAGGGAAGTCACATATACGCAAAGAAGGAGGCTGCGCAGGGAGGGCGCCGTGAGTCCCAGCCGGTTTGTGAGTAGGATGAGTTATCAGGCCTTCGTGGACGAAACCTTCATCAAATATCCAGTTCCCGGGAGGGGGGAGAGCAAGCAGCTATTAACAGGTCCCGTTATTTTTCCAGGCGCACTCCACTCCCAACAGGAACGCTGGGTTAAAAGGAAAAGCGTGGGAAGCGATCACATTGCGGACCGATGTCCCACGCAATGGCCGCTAATGGTTCAGGCCCTGCACAGATCCAAGCCCATACCACCTTGGGGAGGATGAAGGAGCCCAGCCACTCTATCGTGAGTACGAGAAAACAGTTTGAATGGCGCTGCGTCCCGATGGGAGGAAAGCTCTCCCCTGATGGTTTGTTGCCGGATAGCGAGAGGGCTGTGGCGGTGACGGGGCCTCTCCTGTAGAATGTCCAAAGAAGCCTCAGATGCTGGGGGGTAGGTGTTTCCATCCGTATCGCGTGGGGGGGGGGCAAGCAGCCCGGTGCAGGCATCATCGGAGCCCTATTGCGCCCCACAGCAGTTGCTGCGGACAGGTCCCCGCAGGCCGTGTGAACTCGTGGCGGGCGGGGGGGTTCCCGCCCGCAGATCGGGGAGCCTCCGGGGGATGTAGCGGGAGGGAGATGCGGCACCACTAGCCAAGTGGGTTACTAAGGAGTCGTGTAGGCAGGCAACGGGCACGGGTGTCCCAGCAAACACTCACCACAGCGCGACCGTCAGAGTGTCAGGCCCCAGATCATGCTAGATTTCCAGCCTGGGAGAGTGTGTGCGCGGTCAATTTGTTCGTAGTACCAGGGAGCCCCCCGCGTCCCGGCGCCGCTCACCTCCAACAGGAGCTAGGGTTGCTCCAGCGTCGGCTTCGCCCCCGGCCCTTCAAGTGTCACTGTACTTTCGGGGGAAAGCAGGCCGTCCACGGCCGCCTCGTATAGGCCGCAAATCCCCGGACTTTCTCAGCAAGATGGGCCGACGCAGGGGCTCGATCACCCCAAGGTGGCAGCTCGCTCCAGGCTTGTCGGCAGATATCTCCGCCTCCGGTGGTGTTACCCCCGCAAGAGAGGTATCGCTGGGTGCAGCTCGGTGTCCCAGACACTGTGGAGCTGTGTTCGGTCAGATATCTCCGGCCAGGATCACTGGAGGATGAGGAAAAATGCTCGATCAGGCAGGAGCCTCCCACCAGTGCGGCCATCTTGGTCTGGCGCCACCTAGCGCCCCCCCCGCTTCTGAGGTGTGTTTCGAGTGATTCAAGCAACTGAAGAGGAAAAGAGACTTTTGTGTGCTGTCGCTGAATAATGAACTGAGAATAGTCCTGAGACCATGTAGGCTGGAAACCCGAATCGTAGAGCTAGGTGCATTGTAGGCACATTGGTAGGAGGAGTGCTACTCTTCATCATCTCAGTTTTTTTTGTTTCGTATTTGGACCACACAAGCAGGCAGCGGAGGTTGAGGGAACACCCACACCAACCACTCCTAGCAAAGAAGAGGTCTAAATAGGAGACAGAAAAGCTTTGCTGCTAGAGGCGAGTTGTAGGTTACACGTAGATTTGTCTAAAGGTAATTTCAAGGTTAACGCATATGAAAAATTGTTGTATGAGTATATTGATGCCATGGATGGGAAAGATTGTTATGTGTGTATGCAGTTGCCTGCTTCAGTAGATGAGGGTATTAGATACCATAACATTCCATTAACATATATAATTTCATGTAGTTTGCTGCTTAGCATATTTATGGTTGTAATCATTTTGAATATTTCTTTTCGAATTATGATCGGTGCTTCCTGAAGTGCCAGCTTATAAGCATTTAAACAAGTTTGATTATTACAAGTCAGAGGATAGGCATGGAACGCATTTTATTCCGACCCAGGAGTTGGATACAGCATATGCTCATCGTCATAATTTGACATGCCTGTTGTCAGATACAGAAAACAAATTCATAGATCAAGTTGAAGATAGATATTGGGAGTAATATCTGTAGAGCACAGCAAATCCCTCACCAAACCCAACCAGCCAGCTCTTCGTCTGTATGAGGCAAAAGCCCTAGGCTCGGCACTGTACGGTGCAGAGATTTGGGGCTACGATAATTCAACACCACTAAGACTCATTGATATCGTAAACAAAAACAGTTGTGAGATTCAAGACGAGGTAGAGTGGACTGGAAAGATGAAGAGAAGTTGCATAAATCAAAGGGGAGTTTTGGTCCGATAGCTTTAGATGAAGTGCAGAAAGGGAAATTATGCATTCACAGACCACAGACCTATTATGAAAATGTCAATGTAGGTCACACCACATGTGAACATACTTTCAACTTGAAGTATTATGCAAAGGATTTCTTGCAAAGTGTGGTGCAAGTGATTCCGACTGTGTATTTTGTCTGTGGGAGGAATGCTTATGTGCGGTTGCCTGAGAAGTGGTATGGAAATTGTTATTTGGCAATCATTTTCCCTAAGATTTATCAAACAGAAGATTTTGAGCTAATAGGATAACATGTGAGAGTGAAGCGAGGTGAAAGTGCAGGAGCAATAGTTGGGGATGTTTTTGGAGCAATGATACCTATGGTAGGAGTGATTCTGAATGATGTGAAGACTCGAAGGCTGGTGACTGTTGTAGACGAATTATCCATGAACACGGCTAAGTCCTTAGTGTTGGCTGAGAGTGAGATGTTGTCGATAAGGACTATGGTTTTACAAAACCGTCTTGCTTTAGACGTCCTTCTAGCCAAAGAGGGAGAAGTCTGTAAACTTTTGAAGGTCCAAGAATGTTGTACTTATATACCAGACAATAGCAAAGATCTGGAGAAATATATAAGCAACATTACCGCAGTTCATTACGAGATAGAGGACTTGACTGAAGAAACTGTGTGGAAGAAAATGGGCAAGGGATTTGGCAAGGTTGGAAGTTGGTTTGCAAACCTTGGTAAGGGAATTCTTGGGTATATCCTGAAGCCAATCATTATCGTGGTGTGTTGTGTGATTGGATTGTGGGGTTTGGTACGAGCATACAAGTGGTACAAGTCATGCAGACTGGAGAGGTCAATGAGAATGCAGGAGAGGCGAATGGAGAGACTGCAGGACAGTCAATATCAAAGTCTGAAAAACATGGAGTTGCTCAGGAAAGGGAAAGTGGCAACTAGCTCTGTTTAAGACGGTTCTTGCCCTAGGGATGGTGTTGTGTGTGATGACACAGGTCATCAAAGGGGGGAACTGAGGGAGTGCCATGTTATTTCTGAGAATTGTAGGGTTGCATTATAATCCTGAGTAGTTAGCACCCACATATTTAGAGGACACTTACTAATGAAATTAGATATGTAATAGTTGGCCGGGAATCAGTGCAATATGTAGTGGAGCATTTATTAGCCATAGATAAATGCAGTGCCATGATCAGTAATTAATGTTTGCATAACGTGGAAATGTAATCACATGTGAAATGTCGTATTAACAATGAAGTGCCTTAGTGAAGAATAAAAATGCTTATTAATGAGTGATTTAACATAGGTTTTACTGTGAAAAGACGTTGCCTGCATTGAAAAATAGAATTAGGGTTTAACCGATGAAATGTAATGCTCATGTCAATGATAGAAACTCATTTAAATGTGCAAAGGCCCAAGTTATGCTGAAGCCAGTAGAGGCCTAACCGTATTTTTCCTTGGTTAGCTTTAGTTGAAGAAAATAATTTCTTATTCTTGGGAAAGACTGTCCTCAGCTAAATGTGAATTGTAACTTTGAATGTTGCACGGTTTCTTCTCACATATTCCAGCTTGCAGGTGCAAGACCATGGGTCTCGTTAGGTAGAAGGAGCCATTGTTTAGAAGTTAGATTGGTAGGAGCGAGCGCAGAAGAGGTGCCAAGGAATTTGTGAGTGCAACATTCAGCGGAGAAGGTGCCTGGGACTCAAGGACGCTTGGTGGGGAGGTGCCATACTGGAAAACTTCATGGATCAATACCTGCCAGAGGGGCGTGTCGGAAGTCGTGTCATTTTTTTTTGGTGTTTTGTATTAGGGACAGCACCCGAGGGTGGTGAAGCAGTCTTAGTCAGTCTGGGTAGAGAGCAGTCAAGAGAGAGAGAGAGAGTTGACTTTGGGAAAACAAAGATGTAGGGAATGGTGAACTTAAGACAGAGTAAGGTGTAGAAAGGAGCATATTAGAACGAGCTCGGTATCTGAGGCTACTTACAGGAATGTGAGTGTACTTCCTAGGAAGTCTTCACTGCTGACACCTTTATTCTTGTCTGGGTGCAATGTTAAGTAGGGATGCCACCTTAGAGTAGAGTAGGGACAGTCTAACCAACTTCTTCCTTTCTGTAAATGCAGTCCAGAACTCAAGTTGGGATTGTCATTCTTTGCCTAATGATCCTTGAATTGATTTTGCATTTCATCTTGAGTCTTTTGAAACTCCTGAGTAGGATCATGTATGTATTAGTTCCGGTTTATTTCCTGAATCTTGTTCTGAGATGTCTGTACATCCAATTATTTTTGGCTATGTAATAAATCTTCTAAATTTCAGTCTGCAGTCAGTGGTTCTTTGAGCGAAATTTAATTTGGTAGTAAATCATTTAAAGTGATGATTGTAAGATTCTCCCCTCTACGCTTTTAAGACAGGTAAAAAGGTCCAGTCGGCCTGCTCTGGGATTCTATGATTGGTAAGGAAAATCTAGATGTGAATCCCAGCTTCCCCACTGTCATAAGAGTGGGAATGAACTTCTCAGCTCTGGTTTAGCAAGATTTAAGTGATTTTTTTTTTTTACCATGCGTCATCCAGGGAAAAAGTAAATCACAACATTTTTAGAATCTATTTAAATAAGCAAAATGGAAAAACACTCAAAGAAAGTGAAATGTGAAAATGTAAATAGATGATATGAAATGTTTAAGGCCATGTGAAATTGTAGTTTCTCAAATGTTTGTTTCGCCTTTGGCATTTTATTTAATTTCCAGGAAAAAATCACTCACAATGTATCAAAAATTTGAGCAGTTGTGAACCTCGAGCAGTGCTGTCGAGGGTCAGGCTTTTCTGGCACACTATCAAAATGATAGAAAATGTCACAAGTGACCGTTCAGCGCGTTTGTCCATTTTAGTATCTTTTTTATCAAACTTGTGATGATTTGGTGGACCAGAGTAGTTCAAAGATGGGTGGGGTTCTGCTGCCCATAGTTCAGTGAAACGCAGCACATCAACATGCGAAGGTGTCACCCCATTGATCCTGCCACACCCAAGCAAGCAAGCCAGGTGAAAGCAGTCCAGCAAACAGTTGCCCACCGGAAAAAAGCCTAGTTGAGGTCGCCGCTGCCACTAGCTCCCAGGTTATATTAACAGAACATTACAGTGAGCACGGGTGCACTGCGCTAAATTTGGATTGTGACTTTTAAAAAAAGTGACTGTTGCTGTTTACCTGCTCGCGCTCTCCCCGATCCTCCCGATCCTCCTTTGCAGCCGATGTTTAGAGATGGGTAAAGGACCGGACTAACCCGGAGCTGCCATCTTCGGGGGAATTTCAGGGTCGGCTGGATAGCTGTCGGGGCAACACCTGACCTAACCTCACCTCTATAATATAAGCTCACCTGCCTGGCCGCGAAGCGGACGCGCGCAGCGGGCGCGCCGCCGGCGCACCACAGGCAAGCCCGTCTGCGCCCGTCCGCGCCAGACCGAGCCGGGAGGCGGGAGATGCTGCTCATGATACGAGGGCTCGAGCCTCTATGCACCATACCTATACCGAAGCAGCGCTACGCAAGATAGGATCCGTCACACCCAGCAAGCATGGGTTGGGAAGTTGTAATTTCTCATTCCCTGCCATGCTGGAGGGCCCTGTATCGTGTATCTCATGCTGTTTTCAAAGCCTCCAGGGGGACTTATCTATAACTGACTTACAAACCGACCCCCTCCAAAACCAGCAGAACCCAAACTATATTCTGTGTAATGTTCGATCTCTCGTAAAACACTCCATAGAGATCTGGGATATGATTTCCACCCTCTCCCCAGATCTATGCTTCCTAACAGAGACCTGGCTAACCCCTACCAATCTACCGGCCATTAATCTCGCAATACCAGCTGATTATAAATTCATTTATCTAGACAGAACGGGGAAGTTAGAGGTGGTATAGGAATTGCCTTTAAAAGTCATCTCAAAGTGCAATGGAGTTCCTCCACCTGCAATGACCTAATGGAACTAGGCATTTTTAAAGTGTCTGTGTCCCCGTCAATATCCTGGGATGGGGCATTGCTTTATCGACCACCTGGTCCCAAATCCAATTTCTCCACAGCTCTGACAGAATTCGTTGTCATGCAGGTTTTGGCTTCTAGCAATTTTATCCTTCTGGGAGACTTAACTTCCATGGAGAGGATGTGATAAACCCAGAAGTAATGAAGCTCATTTCCAATCTGAGCGACATCGGACTATCACAGAAGGTGTCCGGCCCTACTCACAAGGCAGGCAATACCCTTTATCTTATTTTCACTAGCTCAGAACAGCTAAGAGTATTCCAGCTGCTCCCCCTTATCTGGTCAGATCACTGCATGATCCAATTTTCCCTTTCGCTCCAATTGGGGCCAACACATAGGATTCATCGTATGCAAAAAAAAGGTAACAAAAAAAGGCCATGGCATAAATTAACACTGGATACTTTCAATGAGACATTTACCCAAGTCTTCTCTGATTCAGAGCAAAATGGCCAAGATCCAACAGCCATGTTATCCAGTTTCAATTCTGCCTTAATTAAAACATTTGACGTGGTTATTCCTTTAAAAACCGTCAACCTTTCTTCGAGGCGGCCTTCTGCCCCTTGGTACTCTGGCAAATTAAAAACATAAAGTCCACGTGCACAGCTTGTGAGAGAAGATGGAGAAGGACAAAATTATCCGAGGATAAGATAGCCTATAAAGCGTCATTATTTCACTACCATCAATCAATAAAAATCGCTAGATGCTCTTACCTTCATAGCCAAATTGAACAATCTAGAAACTCTTCTAAAGCCTTATTTGACATTGTCAAGGATTTCTCTTCCCCCCCAGCATGCAAACAAGCACCGCTTGAATCCCAAATACTATGTGA
Organism: Lissotriton vulgaris; assembly: GCF_964263255.1. NCBI lineage: Eukaryota > Metazoa > Chordata > Amphibia > Caudata > Salamandridae > Lissotriton > Lissotriton vulgaris. Next base: position 724,280 of record NW_028245804.1, on the reverse strand, counting down.
CTCTATAGCGAACTTTTTTCATGAAAAAATTTCCAAAATTTATGACAACTTTCAGGCCACCTGTATTACTAACCCCAGAATAAAAACAAATCTGGAAAATTCCCCCATATCTACCATAGGTACTCTTAACCAGTTTGAGACCATTTCACTTGCTGATACAAACAAATTACTGCTGGCAGCTAAATCAGGCTCACCAGCAGATGTATGTCCACCTAGCATTATGGCTCTTCTTTCTCCAACCTGCGCCCCTATAATTAAAAAAATTCTCAACGCTTCCATTCTTACCGGCCTTATCCCGAGTACCTGGAAAGAGGCCTATGTCCGCCCAATCCTAAAAAAGCCATCAGCGGATCCCCAGGGGCTTAGCAATTACAGACCAATATCTTTGTTACCCCTACTTGGAAAAATGTTGGAATCCGTAATAAACACACAACTCAGTCAGTACCTTGAATCTAATGATATTCTTGACCCATCCCAGTCGGGCTTTCGCCCAGGCTTCAGCACAGAAACGGCCATTTTGGCTGTAACTGACTCGCTAAGGCTTACCCTCGATGCCGGAGGATCCTCGATCTTGATCCTCCTAGATCTCTCCGCAGCATTCAACACTTTATCTCATCAACGACTAGCGGAGAGATTGCTTGAGTGCGGTATCGGGGGTATAGCCTTGCAGTGGCTGAGGAATTTTCTAACGGACAGATGGCAAACCACCACATTAGGACAGTTTGTCTCCCACAAAAAATTCTTGTTGGACAAAGGGGTTCCTCAGGGATCTTGCCTAAGTCCCACCCTCTTTAACATGTACCTGGCCCCCCTGGCCAAGAGAGTCCAACCATTCGGCTTCGAGATAGTCTCGAAAGCTGATGATACGCAGCTGCTGTTCCCAATAGGCCTAAATACCACTGATGAGAAACTACGTTTCTCTGGTGGAATGTTAGCTATTGCGGACTGGATGAGGGAGCGCTGTCTCCAGCTCAATCCAGGAAAAAAGGAGATTATGATCTTAGGCAAAGATGCCCCTTCTTGGACATCTGATTGGTGGCCTCCCCAACTGGGTGAAGCCCTAACTCCGTCTTCCTCAGTGAAGAGTTTAGGAATCCAGTTGGACTCAAAGCTTACCATGAAAGACAACGTTAAGAACATTGCAGGGTCCTGTTATTATAGCCTGTGCCTACTACCTAGAATACTCCCCTATCTACCACTTGAACATCGTAGAACTGTAGTTCAGGGAATGGTTATTAGTCAGCTCAACTACGGTAATGCCCTGTTGGCTGAAGGAAGTATTACCACTCTAGCAAAACTTCAGGTAATACAGAACACCGCCGCAAGAATGGTCCTAAACCCCAGGATCCCCATCCCTCCCTTTACTCAGACAACTGCACTGTCTACCGGTAAAAAAAAGATCATTATTTAAGGTCTGTTGTCTCTCCTTTAAAGCACTTAAAGGTTGGGGACCACGCTACCTTCAAAACAAACTCTTCAAACAAATATCTGAATGCAATCTAAGATCAAATGCTTTAGCTCTCTTGAAGGTCCCACGTATCCGGTTAACCCGCACAGGTGGCAGAGCTTTCTCTAATATTGCCCCACAAATACTGGAACTCGCTACCTGTGGCCCTGCGAAAATCCTCCTCCTATATGTCTTTCAGGAAACAATTAAAAACTTTTTTGTTCTAAATTTTTTTTTGGGCAGAATCAACTTCTTCGCTCCCCTTTTGGTATCCCCTTGATAAGCGCTGAGATGCCCCCGGGTGAGTCATGCGCTATACAAGAATCCATAACATAACATAACACTGCGATAACCTAACTCACTATGACACCTAGAGATGAAGGCTTTTGTGTTTTGTCTTGCGAGTGATTCGTCACTGTTTAACTTCAATGGATGCAGAACGGAGATGGTCAGCTCGGTCACTAACGTGGTCAAAGCAGGGTTCCCATGTTCTGCCAAAGGCCTTTTTGTACACATTAGGTGGACAGCCTGAGCAAAATGGTATTGTCCCTATGCCAAGTTTGTTGGGGGCATTATGCCACTGATCATGACCATCGATGTCCGTGTTAGTTTGCACTAGATCGGTGGAAAAGCTCAGGCCTTTGCACATTGCCCTTCCTAAAATAAACGTGAATGGGGCCCTTCTATCAACGGGAAATGAGGCCCTTGGCCATATGCTAGGGTTGGGCTAAATGTTTGTTCTGTGTTGTACCTTGGGTCATCTCCTTGTTAGCTGCTCAGCCAGTATGAATGTGATGCCTGCGTGGAATGTTGAATGCTGGATGACAGAGTGAGTAGAATGTTAGTGTGCCTGGTGTGTGTGGGGAATGACAGTTGAAGAGAGTGGGCTGAGCAGCAACCATCCTGCTCCTGGTGGGGTTTTCTCCTGTTTATCTTGTTACCGTCTTACTTGAATATAGGAGCTTCAAGAAACTACATGACTACCCATCTTTTATTCACAACATTTTGCTAGTGTATTGTCACTAATTTTGATAATTTCACGTTATTCCTCTTTCCCAAAATTATGCCACAATGTCACAACGCATAATATCACATCAGTTTGCATAAAAATTCTATTTCAGGAGCACAGAATTAACGCAAACATTCAGAATGTGAGCAGCTGCTGTTCAAGGCACTTGAATTTTTTTGTGCGGAATGGGGACAAGTAAAAAGTGGACGAGAGGAGGCAATTAGTACTAAAATACAGCTCTAAGTGCCAGATTTGAATTGTGTGTATTTTTCTGAAATGTTGCACAATTACGCAAAAGGAAATGAGGGGTATTATAAAGATGGAGTTTTTGAAGGCGTGGCTGCCACCTGCGTAGCTAGAGGGGAGGGGGCAGGGGGTGGGGCGGTCTGGCTCAGGCGTCACTATTTTCAGGGCGGCGGCCGCGCGGCACTGGGCTGTTACGGTGGCCTTTATAATTTATTTGGGTACACTGTGTACCCAAAAAAATTAAGGCCGCCGCAACAGCCCAGTGCTGCCTGGCCGTCGTTTAAAGTGCAAGCGCTGGCTGCGGACCGCCGAGCGCAGCCCCGTGCACCCCATTTTCGAAGCTCACGTCATCACGCAGGCGTGAGGTTAAAGTCTCACATTCGTGTGTCGCCCCAGTTTAACTCCCTGCCGTGCAGTACAGTGTGATTTCTTTTTCTTGTCATTCATCAGGACCCTCTGCCAGATGGGGGACTTGGGGGGCAGCCGAGCCGCGAGGTCTGCCCCCCGGGCAGGTTTGGGAGGGGGAAGTGGGAATCATGGAGGCGGCCATTTTGCCGCTGTTTGGGCTGCCTGGGATAGCCCAAAGGCAGCCCAATTAATACTAAACAAGCCCAAAGGGGCCATATAGGGGGTTTACACTTCCGCCCAGCCACCATTTTAGGTATTGAAACCTGGTGGCTGGGAGCGTAATTAGCAGCTTGTCGGGAAAGTTTTAGTCAGGAGCTTTTTGTTAGGCTTTTCTGGGGCAGCTTTCGCTAGTTTTAGGGCGGGGGGCTTGGCGAGGGGCGAGTCCTCGAGGCACTACCCGGATGTGGCGAGGCGGGCGCCCGGCGGGGCGTGCTTTCGCGGCGTGGCGGCCATCGCCTGCGCGCCGCCACAGAAGTTTGCGCGTTTCCAGGTAGGGGTCAGGGCTGCGCGGATACCAGGAGCGCGGCCCTGTTTTGTGGCGGGCGGTGTGGGGATAAAACAACGATGCAGGGAGGGCGGACGAGGCGCGCTGCTAGTGGCGCCTCGCCGTCTTTCGGAATGGAATCGGCGGGGAGGGCGGGGCGGCTGGAGACCGTGGGCGGGTAGCGAGGCAGAGGGGTGTTGCGGCCGCCCTGGTGCGGCTGGCGAGGTCGCGGAGGCTCTGCCGGTGAGCGGGGCCTCCCGGGCGTTTGGTGCACCGGGCGGGAAAGGGGGCGGGAGGGATGGAAGCGCACGCCTTCAGGATCGGGGGGGGGGGGGAGAGCGTGCAGGGAACTGGGGCGGAGAGGGGGGAAAAGGGATGTCGACAAGGGGAGGCAGCCCACCACAGAAGGGGAGCCAGGAGAGCGCTTCACCTGCCTGGCAAGAGAGGGGGTCAAGGGGGGCTGGCAGGGAGGGTGCTTAAGGGGGCGCAAGTTAGGGGGCTACCGAAGGGCGGTAATGGGGGGCATGCGGGGGGGGTTCTCACCAGCATTGCGGCATTGATAAGACCCAAGAGGGCAGGGAAAGGGAGCGGAAAGGGTTTAGAGGTTTCGAGTCAGGGGGTGCCGGTGGAGGGGGTGGGTATAGGGGTAAGGGGAGCTGGCCGGGGGAGGGGACCGGGAGTAGGGGGGTTAATATGGGGGGTACGAGGAGGTCAGGGGGATGAAGGGGGGCGGGGGAGGGGGGGGCATGCGGTTCAGGGTCCCAGTACACCAGCAGTACCTTTTCTTTGGCAGGGGGTCGGCCGGCGTGGGGCTCCGGACTTGGTATGGCTTGGGGCGGCCCGGTGGCACCAAGGAGAAGGGAGGGCTGTGCTTCCTGCAGCAGGCCCGGAGTACGCGGGGGTCTCGACGCGGCTGGTTACGAAGGCCCCAGGCGGGCTCGCCAGTCCCTCAACCCACAGGGCCTCCAGCGGCTTGGGGATTACGAAGGCCCCAGGCGGGCTCGCCAGTCCCTCTCACCCACAGGGCCCCCAGCGGCCTGGGGTTCGCCAGCGGCCATGGAGCAACGGCACGGAGGACTACTTGACTAGACTTGGTATTCAAAGATAAAATAGGGGTCCGCAAGTGCAATCTTTGCACGTTTACCAATCAACTCAGCTGGGCACTTGGTGAGAGCTTCGTTTCCTTTTATAAGACAATGCGGATGACATTGGGGGGCTACAATTGTGGAATGCTCGCGGGCAAGCTTTACACGTCCTTTGGGCCAAGGATATTAATTTCATTGTCATGTGCTTTTCATTATACACGCTTAGTCACACTTGTGCTATCTCTACCATAGGAGTTCGTCATTACCACATCAGGTTTTCTGGGATCCTCAACGTATTCGGCCAGTAGGGTAGGATAGATAGGCAACCTGCATCAAGCAGTCTACCGGGAGGGTGGGGTGGTCCTTACGCAGGCAGCATGGGTAAGCTTAAGTCGCTCTTAGATAGAACGAGGAGGTGGTGTTAGCTGGACAATATTTGTATAGTTGTGGAAACAGTGGAGGAGTCCTGTGGTTATGCCAACGCTATGGTCGGATGTTGAAATCATTGGACAGAAGTTTGTGGATGTGGAAATACATTGGACACGAGTTTGTGGTATATTTCTTTCCCAACACATTAGTTCCAATAGATACAAGAATAAGATATCGCAAGATCTACGGATGGAGGACGCGGCGTTCTGGTTCGGGTTCTTTTTCAGACAAGCGGCCATTAAGGGACAGAATAAGGGGTTTTTGGGGATCAGGAGTACCCCTGAGGGGTAGCAGTGGGTAGGTTGTTATTCCGTGGTGGTGGCTCGCAAGGTCGGGCAGGAGTGTGTGTTAATCGCCTGTGCGAGGTTTGGTCATGTAGCCACATAAGAGATCTCTATTGCGGGTGGGAATGGAGACATGAGCATACATAGAGGCAACAATTCTATGCCTTTAGGGTGGTCCAAAGTTGTTGCAGAGAAGTGGGAATATGGGGGCTATTAGCCACGCGCCCGTTTGGGTTGGAGGCAAAGTCAGGCATTAGACTCCATACCATTATGGCCGACATGTTTGCTGTGCAGTTGGTCGCGTAATCGCAGGAGCGACCATAGCGTAGCTGCACCGCATCAGCGAAGACTGGACTGTTGAAGCGAGTTTAGTGAGGGCGGGACTGATTTAGGCAACAATGGGTCTGTATGTTTCACTGTGGCTGGGTGTTTTTTGTTGGGTTGTACAGCGCTATGCACGGAACTCGGGCATTACTTTAGTTTGTCACGTTACGTTTTCTTGCGAGGTTGCTCGGGCAAAGTACAGGGGATGTAAGTGCAGTTGGATTCGTTCATGGGGGCGCTACGGTCTCATAACATGATTGAATATCGGTACTGTGGAGTACATGTGTTCAATTTTAGTTTCGGCTCGAAGAGTGGCGGGAGGTAGGATAATCGGATTAGTGCTGGTTGCACAGCAGTAGGAGGCGATGTATAGCTTCAGGTGGTTGCGGTGGGGACTTTGGTTCCTTTTTGGGAACGGACAATTAGGTCTTGGTTGCCGGCCGTGATGGTGAGTACTGAGGAGCTAACATGGATGTTGGTGGAGTGGGCATTTCACATGGTAGGATGGTGCGGCACCACTGATTGGACAGCCGTCTGAGACCTGGTTTACGTTTGACTCCACAAATGTCTGATGGTGTGGTGGGGTTTTCGTACATGCGGGCACGTTGGGAGTGGAAGAGGTGCAGGGGCATTGTGATTATGCTCTTGGGGGCATTACGTTTGGGGTGGGCAGACGATACATATACATGTTCTTAGGGGATTGGTCGTACAGATGTGTGGTGGTACATGTGTGATTTTACAATAGATTCATGGTGCAACACTTGTCCTGACGAGGTTATCGGAGATAATGGTGTGTGGGACCGAACCGGCAACGCTATGACACTCTTCCATATACAAGACTACTGAGCATGGCATTGGGATTAGGTATACAAGGGGGGAATAATGTTATATGGCGATGTGCACTTATTGACCATATAGTGTGGGAGAAAGGGTCGAACAACACCGCACATGGTAAACCTGGGCAGCTGTGGATATTTGAGTCGCCAGACATGAATGAAACATGGCTTCACATGGGGATGTACGAAGATAGGCTCTTAGGTAGCTTATGGAAACTGCAACATTTTGATTGATAATAATCCAGGGGGCGGTATGGAATGTTGTTCACTAGGGGCCACAGATATGCTCGTAGGCATCTTATGCAGACTGCAATGATTTGATTTGATAATAATACCTGGAGCGTTGTGGAATGTTGTTCACTATGGTGCCACAGTTGAAGGTACAAATAACTTTGAAATAATTCCCTAAGGACCACTTTATATTATGGTCTTTGACTAGGCCCAGTTCCTGGGGAACATTGTCTTGCCATATGTCTGTTCATTAGGTAGGTGGACACGGATTGCCGATGGGTGCGCGAGGTCCGGCGCGTTGTTGAAGGTTTCGTAGGTTCCAGCAATGGTTTTACGGAACAAACGGGTCACTGGGGAGTTTCAGCCCTACCTGGATGACTCTTTTTCGGGGCGGGGCCCCGGACTCCACGAACTGCCAGGTGGCCTGGACAGGTTTCAGGAGATCACGGAGGTCCTTGGGGTGCCATTGGTGTCGGATGAGGCAGTGGGGGCCACGCACGGCGCTGTCACCTTTGTGTAAGAAGCTGGTCTCGATGTTGCTGGAGGCACGGTTGCCGGCAAGCGAGCAGCGAGGATGTGGGCGGCTCGAGGTGATGGAGCCAAACCACAAAGGGCTAGTGTGGGGAAATTCAAATGACAAGTGGGGCCAGGCACGGCGCTGTCAATTTTTGGGTATTGAGCTGGGCTCGGTGTTGCTGGAGACACGTTTGCCGGCAGACAGGCAGCAGTGGATGTGGAGGCGGATAGGGGTGAGGGAAGCAAGGAACAAGGTGCCAGTGTTGAAACTTCAAATGACAAGTGGGGCCAGGCACGGCGCTGTCAATGTTGGTTTTTGAGCGGGTCTCGGTGCTTACTGGAGGTGAGGGAAGCAAGGCACAAAGTGCCGGTGTTGGAAAGTAAAAAGACATGGTGGACGGCATGGTGCTGTCAAATTTGGGTATGGAGCTGGGGCTTGGTGTCGCTGGAGACACGGTTGCGGGCAGACGAGCGGCGGCGGATGTTGAAGCGTCTCGAGGGGAGGGGGGCGGGGCACGAGGTGTCAAGGTTGGAACGTCGAAAGACGGTGGGGCCAAGCACGGCGCGGTCAATTCTGGGATTGCGCTGGTATCGGTGTTTACTGGAAGTACGGTTGCCGGCAGGCAAGCAGCGGCGGATGTTGAGCGGCTCAAGGTGATTGAGGCATGGCACAGAGTGACAGTGTTGGAAATTCAAAGACAGGGGGCCGGCATGGCGCGGTCATTATTTGGGTATTGGTGGACGCGGGTTTTGCTGGAGGCATGGTTGCCGGCAGACGAGCAGCAGCGGAGATCGGGCTGCTAGAGTTTCTGGGGCAAAGCACATGGGGTTAGTGTCGGAAATTTATGGGCTAGGGGGACACAGCGGTTTTTGCGGGCAGGGCGGTACTTGTCGGGGAGGTTAGCGGGGTGGACGCATCAGGCAAGGGCGGGGGGCGGATAGCAGTCGGTAGGGTACGTGCCGGTTTCGGAGTGGGGCGGTGTCGGAAGCGCGTTGGCGGTGGTGGTGGGGGGACATTACACGTCGGTGGCGATGATCTGCAGTGGATCGGCGTTAAGGACGCAGCGGAGGCTTTGGAACGGGCAAGGGGTCGATGAGGGGGCATAGTTATTGACAAGTGTTGCTCTTGAGGCCGGGAATGGTTTCTTAGCTCGGGGCGTTGTGGATTTGGATGGCGGAGTACTCCTTTGTAAAGGGGGCCGAGTGGCAAGCACGGGATAGCTTATTTGGTGGTAAGCTGGTCTCAATTCTGAATGGTTTCAGGTTGCATGGGTCAGGGAGGCCCGTTTGTTGGCGGGTGCACCGTGAGTGGGGGCAGGCGGTTGGCGTCTCAATTTCTGCATCAACAAAGGGGGGGTTGGGGGGGGCAGGGAAAGGGGGGCGGCGAGGTGTACTCGCCTACCCCACTTTCCCTGGGTGGCGGAGTTTGGGTTGATGTTGGCCAAGTTTGGCTGGAGTTCGGGTCTTTATCATTATGTTGGGGATTTGGGGAACGGGAGCGGGGAAAGGGTAAACAGTTTTGGAGTTACATTAGAAGGGCTTAGTTACAGTTGCAATAAGGCAGATAGGTCTGTAGGTATCGATAGGTTTTGGAGTTAGGATGTAGGGGAGAAAAGTGGATACATGAGGATGTAATGGAATTGTATATTTGTATATGCAGGGTGGGGGGATTGTATCATGTGGGGATCGTAGGGGTGGGGGGAGACAAAACCTAAGGGGTCAGGTAACTCGATGTTTAGAGAGGTGTTAGTTTTGTGAGGTGGTTCCAGTTTTTATATATGTGATGTGCACCTGTTTCAAATAAAGCGGCCTTTTACACACACAAAATGGTAGTCGGTCTTGATTGCCCCCCTTCATCCCTCCCAAAGCACAAATCCCGGTCATATCCTTCAAACGTGCAGTGTTGTTTTGCGGGGGAAGGGTTGGATGTATTGAAAATGGTTGGAATGAGTCCACCGCCTGTGCCTCTCATGCCCTGCTGTGTCTCACCCGGGACAAGGCGTCTTGGAGGTTCCTCGTCATGGGCGTGGGTCTCTCGGTCACTCTGGAGACCGAGGGCTGCCTGCTCTTGGACCCGCCTCAGCCAGTGCTGCTATCATGCTGCAAATAAAATAAAATAAAAGATTTTCAGGACACACGCACAGCGCTCTGGTAAAATACGAAGGGCCATCAGCTACCATGCCAGAGAGTCAACCACCCTTCAAAGGGGTGTGCTCGGAGCAGGATGTACCACATACAGGTGGAATAGCTGACACAGGAACCTGACCCCGGAAGACTCTGTCCATCAAGATCAAGTGAGAGCCTCAATTATCTTAGATTTAATTATATCAGTTTATCTACAGTGTGAACGCATGAGCCAAGCAGTTCACGTCTGGTTTGTATCAACAACCTTGTGGCCAGTTCTATTGTCATGTGATTGTGAAGTACTTCCAAGTCTGTCCATGTACACACTTCAGCAATCACGAGACAATAGAACAGGCCACTAGGTTGGTGATGCAAACAGCCGGAGGCGTGAAGTGCTTCTTAGCTCATGTGATCGGCGCAGCAGGCACAGTCTCGTGCTGACAGCAGAGCACTAGATGCTGACACTGCTGGGGTGCATTCATCAGCGCTCTTGGGGGTGCATTTAAACAGGACACTCATGAGCTTTTCTTCGAAAGTTGAGGCTTCAATGTGAAGAATATTCTAGTGCCCTCCAGAACACCAGGCAGCTGCGGATTGAAACCAAGACTGACAAATTGTGATAATTTATTGTAACTCAGAACGTGCGCTGGGGCCTCTCACATCCTGTTTGGGTCAGTCCATCTCACAGTTCCCTTCCATTCCTGGTGCTTTTTTGAAGCAGTTTTAAGATGATCCTATAGTTTCTCATTGCTCAAATAGTTGTGATTTCTGATATTTATATGTTTCCCTTGTCTTCATCTCTTTGATTTTTCTCGTGAGAAAGTGTCACTCATGATCATTGAATGTCACTCATAATTACATTGAAATTATGAAAATGTCACACATAAGCAATCTGAAACCTTTGCAGCTATGTCGATTGGGTTTTGAACTTGGTAAAGTTGAATCGAGCCAGCCCGAGTCCTCGTAGGGATTTCCAACAGGGGGTCCAGTGACTGAATAAAGCCTCCTCCTGGCCTTACGATTTGTGGCAAATGTTAATGATTTTGAACTGGCTAGAACAGATGATTAAAGAGTACCTGGCGCATACCATGAGAGGGATGTTGATCGGTATGCGGGTTCCCCACCCAAGTGCCGCAAAATGCTTGCATGGTTCAGATGGAGCAATGAGTATTCTTGTTCATGTTTCTGTTTTTGGAGAGCTTAAGCATAGTAGGGCTTCTTTGGGAAGGTGATTAGCATGCCCCATTCTTCTAGAATATTTAGATTTTCACAAATTGTGTCAAACGCTGCAAAAGAAGACCGTGTCACTGCAGTAGCTTTCTTATGGCATGAGTTCAGATGGTATGAATTGAATAGCAGTGACATCATTGGAATTCAGATGGCAACATTTTGAGTGGGATGCTAACATTTTGGTTATGTTTCCATGATTCATGATGTCACCATTGCCTTGTGGGGTGTATTGAGGATGCCATATTGTAGTTAAAACTTGAGTCTCGTGTAGAATGTTGTTGGGGGAAAGATCCACATCGATTAAAGATGGCAGTGTTGTTTGTCCTAGAGCCTGGGCGTTCCTTTCAGGGTAACTCATTCACAGAGTGATGCTGAGTCATGGAGAGAGGTGGATTCTAAATAGGGTTTGCAGACACTTAAACCAAGGATGAGGGCAGCCCCGGTGGGTGTTGCAGGACCCAGGTAAGGTTGTGAGAGGCAGGGGAGGAGGGGGGGTTCTTGTAAATTTAACCAGATAAGCAAACCCAAAAAACAGTTCTCTACGATTGCAGCTTATGCCTAGAGGAGTAGGTGTTCGTGCCACAAAAGCTGGGCACGTGATGGGGTAGGTGCCTTGAATATGGCCAGAGGACAGGGGTCCTGCACCAGCTGTGATGTCATGGATGAGATGTCATGGATGGGACAGGTAAGGAACAGAGGTCCTGCACATGCTGTGATGTGAGAAGTCATGGATGGGGCAGATAGGGGACAAGGGTCCAGCACAAGCTGTGATGTTTTGAGTTTCCTTCTGCTTTTCCTTCAGCGGCGTAGCAAGGGGGGGGCAGTCCGCCACAGGCGGCACTGTTTTGGGGACGGGGGCTGTCTAGCCCTGGACTGTGTCATGTATGTGCATGTAACTTGCATGATCGAGGTAACTATTAGGGGCTATACTACGTGTCTCTCAGACCTCTTTCAGGTGCTCGCCGTCTCTTTTCCCCAGCTCCCCCAGGGGGCGGCAATCTGAAGGATAGCCCAGGGCGCCAAAAGCTCTAGCTACGCCTCTGGTGGCTGCCGAATATCTAGTGCACTCCATGTGATCCTAACAAATAAATGCAAAAAGTGGATGAGATCCTACCACTCTAGCATGCTTGAGGCTGCTAATATTGTCAGCAATCTATCTGAAATTTCACAAATAGAAATTCAGCTGAAGAGGTCACTATTTCTGACAAATATTCGCAATGTATCTATAATGATAATAGATCTGACATCTCACAAACATCTAACTGTTCAGCAATATCTGTGCTACTGGCTGACCTTCTAATCATACACATGCAAGTGAGGTCAATTTTATTTTACAACTGGCACAGTGTGCACTGGGTATAAAGCAAAGATTGTGGAAGGATGCTACTGCTGCAAAAAGATGGATGGCCTCTCTAATCCTCCTTGTATCTCTGCAGCTATGCTAGTGTTGAGGATTCCGGGTCACAAAAAAGACTATGAATTAACCCTTTCATCTTTTCGAGCAATAACATGCTCTCAGGGTGGTAGCAATGGCGACGGAACCATGTTCAGAGTGGGATGCTGGCATCAATGTGATGTCAGTGAAGACATAAGTGTTGTGAAAGATCAAAGCGTACCACAATGTGTTGCAAATGAGCCACGCCCATGGGGCATAATAATGGATGGAAAATAGTGTGTGTCCAGTGGTGGATTTTAGAGCGCATTGTCATAAAAAGTATTAAAGCAATGCGTGGTAGAGTACAGCCTTTTACATAAAGAACATTTTCCATTGAAATTGCCTCTGGAAAGGGCCATTAAATGTGCATCAGTAATGCAGCTTTACTACTAAACCTATGAGGGAAGCAAAGAAAAACATGCTGAAATGGAGCGTCAATGCATATTCATCATTTGTGCTTTACACAAGTAAAGTGGCTTTGCCTTGATTTTAAAAATATTTGTTTCTATCGCATCTCAGAATTACAGGAAGCCACTGAGAAAAACTATAAAATCCTGAAGAATGTACTAAGTGCACACCAACTTTACATAAAGGATAAAAAGATGAGAAAGCTTAGAAGAGATGAGAACGATTATAAGAACAATAGGGTCTTCACGTTCGCCAAGAGGTTTGATGATTATAAACCACGTCCACAGACTGTGGTAGCCAAACCCAACAACTTGGGAGCGGTGGCTTCCACAAGTGAATCTGATATTTCCAGTGTGCTAAGTGAAATCAGTATTGGGGGGGGGGGGGGGGGGGGGGTGATGTGGACACAGGACTGAGGGGCCCGCAACAAGACAACACCTCGTCATCTTTTTTAGAAGAGATGACCAGGTTCAGAAAGGGGACCAGGTCAACATACAACAAACCAAATATAAGAAAACAAGGAGGGGGCGAAGCAGAAGGAAACGCCAGGGAGGGGGCAACGACCAAATCAGTCTAGCGCAATTTGAAGACCAGACCCCATTTTGTGGTGAGGGTAATGATATTGTTTCACGACCAACAGTTCAAGAAAATGTAACTATTGTTAACCTGTCTGATTGCATACTTACCAAATGTGATGAGGACGTTTTAAGCAGGAGTTTGAGCTTCTGCTCGACAACAACACCTAACTTCACTCGCTTACATATTGATTTATTTAAGTTTAATCGCAGATTGAAGTTGAAAAAAAATTTGGAGAACAGAAATACATGTGCTCAAAATACGGAAATGACTGTCACCTTGTAATAAAACAATCAAGGAAATTCAGGACTTGCATTTGTTATTATCATTGGATGACTGTTCTGGCACATCACCTTCAATGTAAGATATTAGATATCGTACCAAATCTTAACCTAGATTGTGGTCTCAAACAGAAATCCTCATTCATTCCGCCGCTCCCACCGGAAAACTTGGTTGATGTATTTTACCAAGTTGTCACTAGTGACTTTAATAAACTAGAGGACGCCTCCGTACTCTGTAGCAAGTCCCTTAAATTCAACCTAACAAGACAAGAACATCAGGCCGTTAAGGTACTTGCCAGTAATACAGATGTTGTTATAAAGGAGGCGGATAAGGCTGGATATAGTTATTATGCGCCATACTGACTATACTCAGGAGATTGAGAGACAACTTCTGGATGGATCAGCCTATACCAGACTTACGAGCAATCCAATGAATGAGATGACAAGTCTAATACGAGAAAAACTAACGCATTTCAGAGCACAAGGACTCATTATAGACATTGAATTTAAATATCTTTTCAACTGCTCCCCCACAGCTCCGTGCCTGTATATTTTGCCTAAAATCCACAAGCCCAGCAGGTTCTCTCAAGAGAGACCAATAATTTCTGGCATCGGCTCTCCCTCTGAGCGTATTTCTGAGTTCATTGATGTCTATCTACAGCCGTTGGTACACAATCTACCTTCCTACCTCAGGGATACTGGGGATCTTCTGAACAAATTGGAAGATGTTGAGTGATCCAATGAGTTTACTCTAGATCACTCTATACATGTATATCATTGGAAAAGGGACTGCAAGTCTTGAGTGAAGCTCTGTGTCAAAGGGACGCAACACTCTATGAACATACCCTGATGATCCTAGAACTGACCCGCCTGATACTGGAGAATAATGTGTTTTTACACCAGAGTGACTGGTACAGACAGGCTGTAGGAGTCGCCATGGGCTCAAAGTTTTCTCCATCATACGCGAATCTGTATATGGGGAGTGTTAGACTTGGCGGTCTCTAGTTGGCAGAGGTATACACTTCTGACAAATAGGGACTCTATTCATTCGACTTTATTCGGTTAAAAGAATAATAACCATAAAAGTACATAAAAAACAGTTCATAATGATACAGTATCAGTACATAGTGCAAAACATTCAATTAAAACATGGATAAAATGTAAGTAAACATGGGGACACCTTCCCAACAGATGGATATAGTCCGCCTTTAACCTTGTTGACGGAATGTGTGGGGTACTTTGGGTAGAAATCATGTAAGTCCCATACAGATATGGGGCCGTCTCCTATTTGGCGCAGGTTGGATCGTAGATAGGGGACAATGTTCCTATTTCTAAATTTCACAAGGACCAGATCCCCACTGATGTCTTTGGTTAAAGACCCTAGCCAGCCCACCCTTCTAACACATAGGATTCCGCCGTCGTGATTGGGTGCAAGTGGTCTATTTTTAGATAGCCAAAATATGACCTTATTTAAAAGCTCCTGGCGACTTTCGGGTTTCCGGTGGGAGGGTGCAGGTATTCCTGAGAGGGCAAGAACAAATGGGGCAGCTTCTGGGGGTAAGTGTATAGATGCTACTCTTTTTGGATCCACTCTAGCAGCAGTGTACTTGGTAAACCCAGATTTAGGGGCGACTTTAGGGACAGTTGTAGCAGTTTTATTAGGAGGCTGTGGGGAAGTTTTGGCATATTTACTTATGTTAATAGGCAAAGGTGCATTGGGGGCAGTAAATAGGACAGAACCATTCAGTATTACCTTCTTAAGAGTGGACGGATAATTGGCTTTAGTGGTTATCTCTTTTATTATGGTAGTAGCCGGCGGGGCTCTTCCCCCGTTAGATGGATCTTTAGTGGGTGATGGAGAGTTAGCTTGAATGATTTTCTCAATACCTGTTAGTCTATCACCCAGGGCATTGACTTTTTCTACCAGTGGTAGCACAATAGAATTTAACAATAGCTCTAACTGAGACAGTAGAGGGAAATAGGGAGAAGGTACTTGGTCTTCATATTTTCTGATCTCCACCGTTATTAAGGTGGGGTTAGTGACTGGCGGTGTAGGACCAGCGCACAGTTTAGGTGTTTTAGGATGATTCCCACTCTCATTAGTCCCGTCATGCTTCCTTTTAGTATTTGGGCCCTGAGATGAAGCAGTACCATGGGTATTGTCTGTTAGAGATGGTGGGATTGAGTCACAGGGTTTGCTAATTGGAGTGATAGAGCTGATGCTTTTTACGGGGAATGGGGATGCCACTGGGGCATACTTAGTTCCACATAAGGCATTTATTTCCTCCCAAAAAGGCAAATTCTGCGAGCTATCAGGGATCACTGGGGGAGATTGTCTAGTTACTAACGATTGGCGCGGCTCATTCACATCTTTGCTGGAAGTGGGCGGTGTTCTAGTGGTCACGGTAAAATTTAGGCTCCCCTGGCCTGGGTCGCGTAGAAAAGGAGATTTCTTATTAGTCCCCTTGCGTGACATAGTTCAGTGAGGTAGTATATAAACGGTGCAAATGGCTTTCAGGGGAAAAATACACTGTCCAAAGAGTGTCAATGTATAGTTCTAAACAATGTACCTCCTCTTGTCGCGGAACCAAGGGGGATGGCCCGTCCCGTCCTTCTCGGTCCTCTGAGGGCCACAGAGGGCCCGCCCTTGTCCCGGGCTTCTCCCGCGCGCGACTCGCGGGGGCGAGAGGCGTTCCCTCCTGATAAGGCGCCTCCGGGCACGTGGATGAGGTCACGGTCGCGCCTACCTGCAGCCAAAGCACGCTGGGTAGTGTAGTTCCTCACCCAGCGGCGGCTGCGCGATGCTCGGCGCTAGGCAGGCAAGCAGGTCCCGGGTCCCTGGGGTGTGGCAGTAAGTAAAGCGTGGCTGGCCGTTTCCCTCACGGCAGACTGGTGAGTCAATCTGTGGCCCCCTGGAGCTCAAGGCGCTCCCTCCTGATAAGGCGCCTCCGGGCGCGTGGATGAGGTCACGGTCGCGCCTGCTGCAGCCAAAGCACTTTGGGTAGTGTAGTTCCTCACCCAGCGGCGGCTGCGCGATGCTTGGCGCTAGGCAGGCAAGCAGGTCCCGGGTCCCTGGGGTGTGGCAGTAAGTAAAGCGTGGCTGGCCGTTTCCCTCACGGCAGACTGGTGAGTCAATCTGTGGCCCCCTGGAGCTCAAGGCGCTCCCTCCTGATAAGGCGCCTCCGGGCGCGTGGATGAGGTCACGGTCGCGCCTGCCTGCAGCCAAAGCACGCTGGGTAGTGTAGTTCCTCACCCAGTGGCGGCTGCACGATGCTCGGCGCTAGGTAGGCAAGCAGGTCCCGGGTCCCTGGGGTGTGGCAGTAAGTAAAGCGTGGCTGGCAGTTTCCCTCACGGCAGACTGGTGAGTCAATCTGTGACTCACCTCCACTAGTCAGGGCAAGGGGATCACCCACTTAGATAACCCCTGCTCACCCCCTTGGTAGCTTGGCAAAGCAGACAGGCTTATCTCAGAGGCAGTGCGTTAGGCATTTATGACCACATACAGTAATAAAGTGAATACACCACAAATGGACACGACACAGTAGTATTATAAAAATAAGGATTTTTATATAAGGCTTAGCACAAGACCAAATATACCACAATCTTAATAAATACTCTTGAAAGGAAAAATAATAGTTCAAGTGTAGTTTCTTCTTAGCACAAAGTCTTTAGTAACAAAAGCAACTCTTCTTCTTTAAATCACAGTTCTTGGCAACAATGTAACCCACACGGGAGTCACACAACGTTGAGACAAAGTTATTCCAAAGGTTCGGCGTCGACCGCGAGGAGCGCTACGTCGAGCTCGGAGTCACACGGACCCCCCACAACACAGTACCTTGGAAAAGCGAAGCACACTATGATCAGTGGCGTCGAGATGTCCGGCATCGCGTTTTCGATCGGGCCTCGGAGTCGGGGCGATTTGCAGCGGCGTCGACAGATGTCAGGCAGGAGTAGCGCTCACGAGGTGAAGCAGGATACGGCGTCGTCGTCGATGTCGATGATGATGTTGCAAGAGTGAGCAGCGCTCACGGCGTCGAGAGGGCTCGGAGTCGATGCGGTCAGCGGCGGCGCAGACACGGGGTCACTTGGAGCTAGAGCCGAACTCGCTACTCACTGGCATCGCTGCTGGCGCGATCGGGCCCGGCGGCCGGCGTCGAGGAAGCGGGACACTGGAGCCGTTACTCACGATGTCGAGCTGGATTCGGCGGTGTCCGTCAGCGTCGAGATTGCTGGATTCTTTCAGAGGTGCTGGATTCTCAGGTTCCAGCAACAAGCACTTTTAGCAAATAAATGAAGTCCTTTGGCCCTGTGACTTCAACAGGAGGCTGGCACTCTTCCAGCCCTTGGAGATTTTCTTTAGCAAAGTTTGAGAGTACACACACAGTTCCTCTCTCCTGGTTCCTTGGCAAAAATAAAGAAGCAACTGCAGGATTCCCCCCAGCAAACAGCACTCTGGCAGAAGGGGTAGGCAAGTCCTTGGATCAGCAGGCTTCTTGTCCTTAGTTCAGGGTTCCTTGTCAGAAGTGATCTAAAGTCTTGGTTCAGGGGTCCTTCTCTTATACCCCTTTTTGGCTTTGATCTCTTTGTCCATGCAGGGGAATTCCCCTCATCCTGGGTTTGTTGTGGGTGTAGCCAGGCAGAGGGACCTGGCCTATTCACTGTGCAGGGCTGGGTCCTCAGACGCCCAGCAGGAGGTGGAGCCAGTATTGTCACTGGCAGGAGCAGAGCTATCAGTCGCCCGGCAGGAGGTGGAGCCAGCATTGTATCAGGCAGGGCAGGCTATCAGGAACTACTCTCCCCCTACTCTCAATGCAAATGCACCACTCACCCCACACTGACTCATTCAGAACTCTGGAGCCACCCAGCCCCTGTCACACACACACCAAACCAGCAGAAACCAGTAATAGTCAGACAAGAAAATAGCCACTTTCTAAAAGTGCTATTTTCAAACCCAGGGTCCAAAAATCATCCACACAAACGGATGCGTTATTAAACCCTGAGTTCAGGGATACCAAACTCGACATTGCACCATGCTGCCCGAGCCAGCTAGGATTATAGCATTAATAATCCTGGCAGCCCATTCTAACTAATGGAGAGCAGGTAACCTCGCAATAGTGAACAAGCATTTGCAATGCAATGGTCTCGGCATCATTAAAGGTAGAGCTATTGGCATTGCTCATGACATTTATTTTTTCTTTAAATCACAAATAATCGGCATTGTCATTAACATTGCCAATACACAGCACTCTGCACTCAACAGCACACAATGCTCTGCACACTCACTCTGCACACAATGCTCTGCACACTCACTCTGCACACTCACTCTGCACACTCACTCTGCACACTCACTCTACACACTCACTCTACACACTCACTCTGCACACTCACTCTGCACACTCACTCTGCACTCACTACTCTGCACACTCACTCTGCACTCACTACTCTGCACACTCACTCTGCACTCACTACTCTGCACTCACTACTCTGCACTCACTACTCTGCACACACTCACTCTGCACTCACTACTCTGCACTCACTACTCTGCACTCACTACTCTGCACTCACTACTCTGCACTCACTACTCTGCACTCACTACTCTGCACTCACTACTCTGCACTCACTACTCTGCACTCACTACTCTGCACCCACTACTCTGCACCCACTACTCTGCACTCACTACTCTGCACTCACTACTCTGCACTCACTACTCTGCACTCACTACTCTGCACTCACTACTCTGCACTCACTACTCTGCACTCACTACTCACTACTCTGCACTCACTACTCACTACTCTGCACTTACTACTCTGCACTCACTACTCTGCACTCACTACTCTGCACTCACTACTCTGCACTCACTACTCTGCACTCACTACTCTGCGCTCACTACTCACTACTCTGCGCTCACTACTCTGCACTCACTACTCTGCACTCACTACTCACTACTCACTACTCTGCACTCACTACTCACTACTCTGCACTCACTACTCTGCACTCACTACTCTGCACTCACTACTCTGCACTCACTACTCTGCACTCACTACTCACTACTCTCCACTCACTACTCACTACTCTCCACTCACTACTCTGCGCTTCTGTGCAACACTGTAAGACCCCAATAATAGCAAAAGTTTTCGCTTGCACGAAAAACTGTTCCCGTTTTGTCAATGCTTGTTTATTTCTTTGTTTCCTTTTGTTTATGGCCCTCTGTCTGCTCACTGACACTTTCTTTCACAAAAGTAAGAGCGTGCCTGGTTCCATACACGAGGTAATGTCAAACAGCCGACAAATAGTGCCACAATTGTCCTTGACTATGCTCCTAAAAAAATTTAATTTATTTTATAGTGTTCGCTATTACAACATGTAGCCGTGAGGCTAAAGGCGGTTCGATTTTATCTATAGAAGGGCTTGAGCGAGTCTTTAAGGGCCAAAAGTCTTGAAGATAGGATGTGAAAGTTGTCACTTGTGACTCCACACACGACATTTGCTGGTAGATAGCAGTGGGTGCTGCTAGCAGCCATGAAGCCCTCAGTCCCTTCCTTGCAGGGCTTTAGCGAGCGTATGTGGCCAGGAGAGCAGGAGTGCTGCTGCATCGACTCCGGCGTGCGTGTAGCGGTTCATAAATACTGGTAATAAAGGGGAGCATTTGAAGAGGTAAAGAAGCAGCCACCTCACCTATGTGCTTGAAACAGGCAGCATTGTGGTCGAAGCAAGCATTCCCACACAGCTAACACCCACGGATCAGAGCAAAGTGTTTCAGTTATTAAACTTGCATTTCAGTAAAACACAATCAAAAGGCTTTAATGTACATTGTACAATGTCAATAGGTGTGTCACAAAATAAAATAAGGTAGAAAAAACAATCACTATTACAATTTGGTGCATTACAATTAATAGACAGCTGTATTAAAAAATAAATTAGGCAAGCTGCCTTGTAAATACTGGCAATGTAACATGCATTAGTTAAATAGCAATGTCGTTAACATTTTCTGTAAAAAGTATGTGAACAGAATGTGAAACATATTATGCGACTGCTAATTTAAAATTATAATGCCCTGTAAGGATAGAGAATTTATTTAATGTTGAAGTTTACGTTTTCACCCCTTTTATGTTCATATTCTGAATGACATGTACAGCAGCAAATGAGAGTGCTGCGTTGTATTACGTTGCGTAGCAACTGTTGGCGGTTAATTAGGAAATTACAAGATGGTTGATGCCGTGCTTCCCTGAAGGACTGTAGCGTTTGCTGTGTGTTTCCTATCCTGTTTGCCAGGTAATAAAAGCATCTTGTAAACGATTTGTGGTGCGAAAGAGCTTCAGATGGTCTGGTGGGAACGGGTGCGTTGTACTTGTGCGTTAACGGACATTGTTTTTCGTATTTGTTGCCAATTTTCTAATAAGTTAATTAAGGGCAGTTGTTCAAAGATTTCAACTTAGAATGGTATGGAGTTTGCATTGTAATGTAATTAGCTCTCGACAGTTGTATTTTTAAAAGTAGGCAGAAAGGGGATGGGTGTAAGTAGTTCACAGGGGGGTGGGGTATATAGGTATGCAAAAGTGAATAGAGATCAGGGAGAGGGGCGGCTGGCAGCGTACAGAAGGAGGTGGGGTTTTTGTTACAGGATAGAGATAGCATAAAGAGGATAGATACTGTAGAAATATAGACGTTTATCTGGAATTTTCTAGATCGTCCCAGCCCTCTTTTCTACAGAGTGTAGCATTTGCTGTTTGTGTCCTACCTTGTTTCAAAGGTAAAAAAAAAAGGGATCTTGTAATGTTTTGGGCGTCTGAGAGCACTTTATATGTTATGGCGAATGGTGTGCTTTTTATATGGTGGTTACTGAATGATGGAATATTTTTCCTGTTGCCGATCTGCTGGAAAGTTAAACAAGTTGGCCCATTGGCACTGCCGACCTTACCTGGGCTCCAGCTCTATCGTTGCACTGTCTGTAGTCTTGTGCTTTACAGGCCGGGGCACACTGTAGCGGTGGGAGGCACAGGTGAGGAGACGAGGGAAAGAACTGAGTAAAGAGGGAATGAAGAATGCAATGGGAAGACGACGGCTGAAAAGAGGAACGGGAAGGCGGCTTCGAAAAACACGCCTACTCATTTCGCGGCCGCCCCGGAAGTCAGGCACGGTCGCCTGTGACGGGGGCGGGGCCACGTTCACACCGGAAGAGGAGGCAGGCGGAGTCGTAGCGTCTCGCGGCCCGGGGCTCCTGTGAGCGGTGTAAAGCCCCGGG
Organism: Lissotriton vulgaris; assembly: GCF_964263255.1. Lineage (NCBI taxonomy): Eukaryota > Metazoa > Chordata > Amphibia > Caudata > Salamandridae > Lissotriton > Lissotriton vulgaris. The sequence continues at coordinate 702,685 of NW_028245804.1, read as the reverse complement.
GCCGCGCCAGCAGGAGGTTGGGCGCCGCGTGCTGAGGTAAGGTAAGTTCCAAAAGGCTGGAGCGCGATTGGTGCACTTGTGTGTGTGTATGCTCGTGTGTGCGTGTGTGTATGTATGTATGTGTGCGACGGTGACGGCGGGGGAGGGGGGGGGGGGCCTCGGTGCACTTGTGTGTGTGCGCGCGTGTGTGTATGAGTCAGGGGTGGTGTCTCTGTATGTATGTATGTGCGTGCGTGCATGGGCGCTTGTGTGTGTGTGCGCATGCGTGTGTGGTGCTTGCGCTTCCCAGGAGACAGCGCCTGGCCACAGCGCGCGTTCCAGTTACAAATCGCCTGGAAGGATGCGCGTGGCCGGGACTGTCTCCTGGGAATGATAGTCGCTGACAAAAGATCTCGGCGGAGACGCGCTTCCGCGCGTTGACGCCGAGACCTAAAAACGAATATGGCTGTAATTCACTATTAGGACATGCCAACTTGGTCAGGCTTGTCCTACCTTATGCTTACAATGCACCCTGCCCGTGGGCCTACCATAGGGGTGACTAACATGAAGTTAAGGGAAGTTTTAGGGACTGGCAAGTAGGTGTACTTGCGCAGTCAGCGTGACAGTACCAGACTGCACGTAGGTCTAGCAATGGCAGACCTTCAGACATACTTTTACTAGGCCGCTCTTGTGGGTGGCACAACATGTGCTGCAAGCCCACGAGCAGCATTTGTATTTACAAGCCCTGGCACTCCAGGGCACTAGACTAGGGACTGACAGTAAACCAAATAAGCCAAACATGGAATTCAATCAATACAGTAATTTTACATAGGGAGCACTTGCACTGTGGCACTGATCAGCAGTGGCACAGTGCCCAAAGCAATATACCAGCAAAACATCGTAAACAGAGGAGGCAAACAGAAAAAAATGATGGAGAGACTCAGGCCAATGATGTCAGGTCTAACAGGGAGCTTTGAGCAGAAACATCTTTGGAGAACAGGCCCCCCAGAAGTTACTGAACACATTTTATGATTTGGTCAGGAGACGGGGCGGGTTTACTGAGACTTGTGGAACATATTAACAACAATGAATACAACTTAAGTTTCATGCATAAGTCCAGCCCACTTGAAATTGATTATTGATGTTGTCATATATGTAGAGGACAACATGATCATGTCCAGACTCTTTAGGAAGGAGACAGCGTGCAACTCTGTCTTACATGCGACCAGTGCTCACCCCAATTCTCAAATGAATGCCATCCCAATGGGGGAAATGACAAGAATCAGGAGAAACTGCAGTGATCAGTCTGTGTTTTTCTCTGAGTTGAAGAACTCAGAGGAACGCTTTGTCCAAAGAGGATATTCGCAAATGGTTCTAGACAAGGTCAAAACACAAATCTTACAAACCCCTAGAGATTCACTATTACATAACACCCACAAGAAGAGAAACAAACGTAGTAGAGATAACAAATTGGCCTTTGTCACTGGCTTCAATACCCAGAGTCACGAAATCTATAAAATCTTACATAAACATTGGCATTTATTGCTGTTGGATAATTCACTATGCAAACACATCACAACGAAACCAAGGGTAGCACACAGGAGGGGCACTACTTTACGTAACATCTTATGCCCTAGTTATTTTCCACCGTTGAGACAGAATATAACTTGGCTACCAGCCAAACCAATAGGTTCTTTCAAATGCACCAAGTGTAATGTTTGCCCTTATGCTCTGAACAAACTTGTCGACTTCCAGTACAACGCACCTACCAGACACTGTGTACGTGAGTAAACTGTAATACCAGATATGTGGTTTACTGCCTAATCTGTGTATATGGACTCATTTACATAGGCAGCACATTACGCCCCCTGAAAGAGAGAATTCAAGAACATATTAGGGCAGTCCAAAATAACAACACAGACTACCCTTTTGCAGTACACTTTAATGAGTCACACTCTCTGACCAGTATAATGGGCGTTAGGTTCCAAGGTATCACCCAGATACAGTCGAATCAGAGAGGGGGAGATCGACTTCTCAGTCTACGCAGGTCAGAAACCCAATGGATCATTAGGTTGAGAGTGGTTGAACAAGGTCTCAATTCCGACAGGGAGCTACATGTGTTCCTATCCGAATAAGTTGTTAAGATCTCTATATCTGTTTGTGTTCGATATGACTAGGAAAGGGCCAACCTGGGACAGCATATTGTATTGTGAGATCAGGCCCTACCAAGACAACCTAAACTGTATATACCTGTATAAGACTGTAATAAGAACTAATACATGCTTGTAAAATTAATTCCATCAAGAAAATCTAAATTGTTTGTATTTGTGTATTACTGCAATAAGAACTAACACACTCCAGGTCAATCAGATCTGCTTAAGTACCCATGAGATTGCAAAATGTCTTGAACCAATATATTAAGTGACTGTTAAGGGTGCCAATAACCTAAAATAGACCGTGTGAGTGGTGCTCCATTGTTGTATGCAAAATATTGCTTTTATATTTGATCAGGTTACTTATGCCCTGTTATACTGTGGCTGTACTATGAAACTAACACCGTAAAAAAGATTTTAACATGTTTAAATCTGTGTGTCAGACTATGCTCGAATCTATCTGCACACACTTCCTTTGCATCTTTCCCCTCTGGTGTATTCACAAAATACCCTGGTTTCTTATTCTTCGCCATTTCTCTTTTTAGTTACTGCACTCTCTTGCCACATTTTAAACACCTCCGCTATTTGCATGGCCATTGAACTTAGCTTTCCAACCTGGAATAGGTTGAGATTGGCAACGTATGCAGTTGATACGAAATACAGGGGAGTGAGAAGTGTAGCTAATGGAAACATCACTCCCAAACTAGGGTTATGTGGTGGTATATCTATACTAATATAATAAAGAGAGAGCCCAAACCTTTGAGGCGGGTAATCTCAGGAACCACAGCACCAATCACAACACCCAATACAGCGTTGGAAAGGGAAGTTGCAGCAGAAGGACATAGGCTATGCAGACGCCCACCATATACATTTAAAAGGTAAACGAACTGTGCCAGCAAAGTAGTCCCTTGTGGGCGTGTCTGAGCTGTGCTGTGGGCGTGGGCCGTGTGCTGGGGCGTGTCAAATGCTGGGGGCGTGTGGTACAATCCGCCCTTCATGCCATGTCTCATATCGTGTGCTGGGGCGTGGGCGTGTGCGGGGCGCGGGATTACGGAAAAAAAGCGAGCGTTTTGCCCAATATTTCATTGTTTTTTCTTCCCAGGTTCTGTACATTCCAGCTCCGGGTGTCCACCCTTCTCCCTTTAAATACCCCTGCCCCCCATCATCATAACCCACCCTTACTCCTTAAAATACCCCAACACCCTTAAACACTAACCCATCTTAACCCTATAAATATACGCCCTGTACTCCAAAACCCAAACCTATCCCTAAACCCTAAAAATACCCCTGTACCTCAAAACCCAAACCTACCCCTGAACCCTATAAATACCCCTGTACCTCAAAACCCAAACCTACCCCTGAACCCAAAAAATACCCCTGTACCCCAAAACCCAAACCTAGCCCTGAACCTTAAATATACCCCTGTACCCCAAAACCCAAACCTAGCCCTGAACCCCTAAAATACACCTGTACCCCAAAACCCAAACCTACCCCTGAACCCTAAAAATACCCCTGTACCCCAAAACCCAAACCTAGCCCTGAACCATAAAATAACCCTGTACCCCAAAACCCAAACCTACCCCTGAACCCTAAAATACCCCTGTAGCCCAACACCCTTAAAATAATGTGTTCTTCTGTAATGTAAATTGTGCTCATGCCATGTTGTCGAGTTTGCACTATATAATATTGCAAGGAAAAATAAAGTAGGGAAACTCGAGTTCACACACTACTGAACGCGCACTCTTAAGTGCATCAGCAGTCCACTGTGAATCGGAGCGTTTCACAGGCCTGTCACAGGTAAGAAATGCTATCAAAATAAAATCCTACAAAACAATGTACTGCCGGCCGGCAGCAATTCATACCTGGACAACGTCGGGACGGGCTGCTAGTATACTTATAAATTACTTATAAATTAGCTCACATGCTTAGAGTTCACCATTAAAAAATGGCTGCGTTCTTATACCACCACAAACGAGTCCATCGTTGCTCGCTATGTATGTCTAAAGAGCTGACTGACGAATACTTCCGGGTTACTTTTTACATTTAAATCTGGGCGCGTCTGCACTCTCGGGTACTACGGGTGTACGGTCGGACACGGACTGCTGGGGTTGCCTTTCACATTTCTACAGGTGAGTGCGGCTGCTCGCCTCTCCCCCCACCGGGTTAGTATCTTACGATCACGGTGTTTGTTCTTTATTGGCCGAAGCTTTAACATTGCAAAAAACACAGTTGATGGACAGAATGCAGAACAATGTCTTACATTCAGCCCAGTACAAAGATCTGGGCCTAAATCCATTGTTTTATTGCACTCCACACCACCCTAGGTCAGACACTGGCTATATGCAAATCAGCCTTGACCCTGTGCCTCATGGGAACAGTCCAGCCGAACTACCAAGCCATGTCTTTCCTAGACTGGAATCAAGCATCCAAGGACCGGTTTCTGGCTATCAGCCTTCTTCAGCCTGGATAGCTTTCCAGTGATGTGGAGAGCCTGGGACTCACGTCTGAGCATACCCAGCCCACTCGGGGTGAAAATTGCAAAAAACACAGTTGATGGACAAAATGTAGAACAATGTCTTACATTCACCCCAGTACAAAGATCTGGGCCTAAAACCATTGTTTCTTTGCACTCCACACCACCCTAGGTCAGACACTGGCTATATGCAAATCAGCCTTGACCCTGTGCCTCATGGGAACAGTCCAGCCCGAACTACCAAGCCATGTCTTTCCTAGACCAGAATCAAGCAACTGTGGTTGAAGCTTTAACATTGACTTGAATGTGTGGCAGTAGAGTTATGTTTGCGCCGCTTTTTCCTTGATGACGTGTTTTGAGCCCCATGGGAAGGACGTTGTTATTTCCTAAATGATTGTGTGTCTCTTTTTCTTTTAATTTATCGTGTTGCCTCGTTTCTCTGAAAGACAATTCCTGAGACATATAGTCTTCCCTCACATGACCTTGGAGTAATATGGGGGCTGAAACTTCACAAAGTAGAGGTTATTTGTGTAAATTTATGTGACTATCCCGCTTGTTTTGATATTGGTGAATTTACCTATTGTGTTTAATAGTTTGGGAAAAAACACTGTGTTATAAGCACTTGATTTTAATTGTGTATTTCTCAGAATGGCACCATTACCTCTCACGCCTGTTAAGAAAGGCGTGTGTCTTCATGAGATAAGAATCTCATTATATACAAGATGTTTTATTATGCCTTGATCTGCCCGATACCCCATTCACTTACTTGTCTGCCACTATTTAGTAAAACTTTGGAGTCAGTTGCGTCCTAAGACGTTTGACCCAACATCTTGGATATAAATCTCATTTTTCTTACATCTTTTTGATACTTAGGGTCTTATCACAGTACCTGAAATACTGGAACTTTCTTGCTTCCTGATCTGACTAAGGAAAAGATTAAATGTATAAACAACAAGAGAGAAAGGGCAAAATAAAATACTCTCACACCCCTAAGGATAATCACTAACCACAGGAACCTGATGAAGAAACATGGCTACCTACTGTGTGTGGGTGCCTGGGGGTTCCTTTTTTCCACACTGGGAAGTCACTATTCTTTTGACACAGTTCACTCTCTGATATAAGGCACTTAAGGGTGGTGGTGGACGTGCTGTCTCACCGTTTTTCCCCTTTTGAGCTTTGTATATACTATAGTTTTAGATACTCTTTTTTTTTGTTTTGGACTAAGGAAAAGATTACTACTTTACGAATGTAAGTTTTTAGCAATCAAGTACTGTGCACATGGATCTCTCCTGTGGTTTTTATTCTGAAGGTTCAACATATCTTATTTATTGATTTATTTTATCACAGGGCTTAACTATGACACACTCAAGATCTGGACCTTTTCTCTTTGTCAGACTGGCAACCACAACAAAGATCTGAACGTTTTTGGTGTAAGTTGCTCAGGACAATATGATTCTTGATGTGTATAAGACTATGTAATTTCATCTGGGTCTGTAGTCAAGTTACAATAATGAAGTTCCTTTCTGTCATTTATCTTTTGCTATTCAGGAATTCTCCACTAGCAACTTTACAATATATCTGAAATCTGAGTTTTAAATCATAAGACAACTCGAACTGGGAGAATCACAAGTTGATAGATTGTGAGTACGTTTTTGACAATAGGGAGACTATCCTCAAGTATTTTGGCTTATATCGAGAAGGGACTTCTTGACCTTAATCTATTTTTAATAGGTATCTGCTGCCCAGCAAATAATCGACTTCAATGTTCAGTGCCCAGGACAGAACAAAGCAAGAGAGGATCTGAAGCATGAGGAATAAGCTTCTTTAGGTATTAACCACACCGTAGATCTTTGACTATCGGCTCATCTATTTGTGAATATCATTACTGGCAATAATTGTGTCTGTTTTTGTAATTTCAGTTTGTCCGCTATTAGTTTTGACAAAGGATTGTCAATAGTTCAAGATTTCTGAAGTCAAAATAGGAGTAACTTCGCAGGCTCCGATGACACTACAATACAAAGTTACTATACTTTGTTTTTCTATTCAAACTCGCTTTTGGTATATGGATCTCTTCTGGAACTATATTTAGTGTTTCTGCACATACATGGTTCTTCTTTTAACCTATTTAACTTCTTTTACTTGCTGGTCTTTTATGATAAGAGGTTTCTATACCTGGTATAGCTCCATATCACTGAAGCGATGTGACACTAAGTTCCACCTATCTTTTCGGCATTCCTACACTCTATGGTTCCCTTGCTCTGGGTGTTTTTCTTCTTTATTCCTTTTTGTGTGACATCAATTTCCCTTTACATATTTTCTCTACTGATTAACTCAAGAGACAACTATGAGGTCTTGGATTCTTCTTTATTGGATGCATGTGTCAACTATTGTTTACATGCTTATTCTTTACAGCCTTGAGGAAGTCACGGTGGTGACGAAACACGCGTTGGCTGTTTACGTGCTACAAAGACAAGGAACTGGATTTCTATTTACATCACAGACTCTATCCCTTGTAAATGTCAAGACTGTTTGAAAACCAATCTATGTGTTACTGAGGAAATAAATCACTATTTTGTATGCATAATTCCTGTGACAGAACGTTTCTCTCATTATCTTTTGGTGCTTTTATTGCTGTAATAATTTATCTGCAAACTGCATATGAAATATTTAGAGTGCCGGGGTTCTGTCTCTTGTATTTTGGACGAGTCACTCTGTGGCCTGTTCCAACTGATGCTCTGGGTAGTGGGGTATCTTACCTTGAGGGGCACCTACCAGTACTGTTGAGATATAAAGTAAAAATTACTTAACTTGTACCTGTATCTGATTACATCTCTTTTGAAGTGCGACATTATATCCACCACTACCTTGTGTGGTTTCTTGGCGAAGGAACCATGTTCGGAGTGGGATGCTGGCATCAAAGTGATGTCAGTAAAGACATAAGTGTTGTGAAAGATCTAAGCGTACCACAATGTGTCGCCCAAGGGGCATAATAATGGATGGAAAATAGTGTGTGTGTCCAGTGGTGGATTTTAGAGAGCATTGTCATAAAAATTATTAAAGCAATGCGTGGTAGAATACAGCCTTTTACATAAAGAACATTTTCCATTGAAATTGCCTCTGGAAAGGGCCATTAAATATGCATCAGATATGCAGTTTTACTACTAAACTTATGAGGGATTCAAACAAAAACATGCTGAAATGGAGCGTCAATGTATATTCATCGTTTGTGCATTACACAAGTAAAGTGTCTTTGCCTTGATTTTAAAAATACTTGTTTCTATCGAATTACAAAAAACACTTCGTGTCTCATTAGAATGTTTCCAGCTGCTGATACATTTTTATTTTTCTGTAAAGCTCATTTACAAGTACTTACATTTTGTTGTTATAGAAAATATTTGTCGTCCTGCAACCTTTTCTTTTATACTTCCTGTACCCCATCAACATTTTCACTTGGTTTACATTATAAGATCCCCTCAAGGTGCAGTCTATAAAGCAAAAGAAAATACCAATATTAAATTTAAATAAGCAGCAGTTTGTCAGAAAACATTGCATGATACGTCTCGTCTATATTCAAACTCACATTAAATGCAACAAAATAACAACTACATTTATAGGCTTCCTGAGCTCATTCCTCCTCTTCTGAACTTCTGTAGGGTTACTATGGTGCTGCAGCACTTCCAGCACTGCTACTTCCAGAGCCTCTGAGGCTGGTAAATTCCATCTTGATACCGATAATTACAATTGATAGACTGAAATACCAGTTTGCAAAGGTTTGTGAATGGGCTATCCAGTCATGCAGCATCCTGTTCTAGGTGGAGTCAAATTGGCAAACTTAAGGATGATTGAGCTACAACTTGTAGGGAAAAAGCTATGGCAAAGCCAACAGGTCTAATCTTTGGGACCTGTTTGAATTGCCAATTGTTTTTAGCTTTGCTGAACAAAATCCAAGATGCTATACAATATAGCTAATGATTCAGAAAAGGGGGTGGTGATGAACAGAGTGTCTGAATTAAGCAGACCACTCTTACCCAGTCCAAAGATCAGGGCTTGATCCATCACCGTTTTTTAGCTCACTGCACCCTCACCACCCCTTGTTGTAAATATACAATATAGCTAAAGCATCAACGTAAAACAAAAAAGCTCAATGGGGTGGTCATTGGGTAATTTTATAGGCGCATTCGCCAAGTTGCACATACCTACAAAATGATGTGAGGCATTTTATTTACCTGAATAGGTAGCGGAAACATGTTTTTTTTTTTAGTTTGGTGGTATGGGAGGTGGGGTGAGACAGAAGATGGAGGAGAGGGACAGCAACATGGAGCTTGTGAATAGATGGGGGAAACAACATGGGGGTACAGGGAGAAGAAGCAATGGGCATGAGAGAAGGAGGGATGGTTGGGGAACAGGAGCAATAGGTGAGAGGAAGGTGAAGATGGGGGAAGCACCAGGAGGTCAGAGTGGGGAGGAAAAGTAACATCAAGAGAGCAACATGGAGCTGGTAAGGGAGAAGAACAAGGGTGAGAAAGCAACTGGGAGTGCAAGAAAGCGAATGCAACATGGAGGGGGTAGGAGAAAAGGTGGCAGAGAACATCATGTAGAGTGAGGAAAGAGAAGTTTACGAGAAAAACTGGAAAACACATCCTCTCTCATGAAGTGCTTAATCCAAAAGAAAAAAAGCAGCGCTTGAAATCCAAGCAGTGGAAGCATAGAAGCTAGCCAATCAAAAGAGACTGTAAAGAGGCTGTTTTCCAACGGAGAGATAAACATAAGATTGACAAGCAAGGACATGAACAAGATGCAATCAAATGAGTGACAGGAAAGCCAACCAATGGCAAGCAATAAGCAGGCTCCAAGACCCATAGTGTGCTTGGAAAGCTCCCACTATGTCTCTCAAAAGACCTGTCTAGCAAGCTTCATCTTAAAGGTTTAAGGTGTAAGAACTAACTGGAAAATAAGCAACAGTACCTCAAATGAGATTCTATTTTATTTGAGTGATTTTACATAGTGTACGCGGAAGACTGGAGTGCCTCATGGCATTTAAATTGTATGCATCCTGGTCCCTAAGGAAATAGTGGGTGGAGAGTCAAGGAGTCTCTGAAATCTGCAAGGTGAACCATTTGTTTTTTGTTAGTGCGTTTCGGAAACAGGAAGCTTGCCCCTGTGAAGTCTAGGGGCAGGGCAGTGGAGCTCGATCTGCCATAGCTGGAAGGGGTTCTCTGTCAGGCGCTGACCGGGCTCAGCCGTATCTGAAGCCCCTACCTGGATTTAGATCACAACGATTCAACGATCGGAACTACGACGCCCAGAAATCCTGTAGGGGAGGGGCAATGTCTATTTCTTTCAGCAGCGCACGGGCGGAGGTGCGCGTAATCTGTTGTAACTCCAGTTCTGCTTCGCATCGAGTCTCACGCGGGTTGCATGGAGGCTCTCTTTCTAGGACAGCATTGGAGTTCTTCTTCGGATCCTCTCGGTGAGCTGAGTCAGCGCGTCTCCTGGGATTCTTTTGTGTGTTCCTTGGAGCTCCTGTGGTGAATCATTTTGGGACTGTTAGATGGGCTGTTTTCACCATTCCCCTTTGCCTGATTCGATGGTGATGCCGATACCTTTGCGCTGAAGGAAGCGCTTATTCGGCAAATACATTTCTGGTTGGGATTTTGCGTTGACGTAAACGCTCCCGACAGTAGCAGTGATTTGTTTTCCTTTTAGACTATCCGCGCTGATGGAAGCGCTTTGGTTTAAGGACCCACGGCTTAGTGGGAAGGTATCTTTCCGTGGCCAGGAAAAGACTGTATTTTCCACTGGATGTTTATCACGGATTTGATCTGCTTTATTTCATACTAAAGGATAAGACAATTGAGATTGAATTATTGAATACTTCATGGAGTAAGACACTCCCTGCATTGGACCCTGAGTTTATTATTTTTTCCTTGGTCTCGAGATTGGTCTCCGACTCAATATTACAATTCCTTGTGGGTTTGTTTCTAAGGCAAACGTTGGATGAGAAAAGAGGCAATGTCGTAGGATGCAGAAATTATATGTTTGGATGTTTGTTTTCCGGGTATGTATGCTTGTTATACTCTTCACGTTTTGGTGATGTGTGTGTGTGTCGAGAGGACGCTGTAATATTGTGGTTTGTCATTGTAGGACTGCTTTGAAGACAGAAGCTGAATTCCCCTGCGATTTATGTTACACTTCAGAATCCCTCGGACAGTGGACAGGTATTAGCGAGTCTTAGCGAGAATATATGAGAGTAGTAAGATTAACATGATATGTATTAAAACTGTGTTCTTTTGTTGCAGGTATCTCACTTCCGAGGGTCCTTCCCTCAACATTATTTTCCCTCGCCTGACTACCTTACTACTCTGAGTTTTATCATCCAGAGTTGGGGGAGTCTGGAGGTGGACCCCTTATTAGCATCACGCGGAAACAGAGGACTGGCCTTGAGTGGCCTTGATGTTGACAGAATTACGCGCCTAAGAAATAACGCTCCTCTGGTTTCGTGTCAATGCTTAAATATGGTGTCTTTAAATGATGTTCTGCAAGCACTTGTACTAGTTCAACAGGAGTTGGCGGCTTCCAAGGCTGAGACCGCAGCTCTTAGAGAGAAAGTTGACAGACAGGCTAGAAACCCATTCGACGCTACTCAGGGTTCTTCCCAGATACAGGTTAATGTGCCCCCCGCCTATTCCGTTGGCTAGCCCAGAACGTTTTACGGGCAACCCATCCAAGATACAAACGTTCCTTACTCAGATCCTGTTACACTTTTCCTGTAAGCCCGCCTCGTTCCTTACTAACCATTCCCGAGTTGCATTCACTATCTTGTATATGACCGGGATGCGGCCAATTGGGCAGTACCCTTGGTTAAATATGATGATCCAATCCTGTCTGATTGGGACTCCTTTCGTACAGAGTTTGAGAGGGTATTTGATAGGCGTGCCACCACTATGTCCGCTGACAGAGAATTACTAGAGCTACGACAAGGGAAACAGGACTTGGTCGCTTATATGACTAAATTCAACAGGTTGATTGCAGAAACAGCGTGGCCCGAAGAAAAAAGAATGTTGGTATATTACCAGGGCTTAAGAGACGACATGAAGGATTTTCTAGCTCAGATAGACCCCCAGCCTAGAACATACACGGATTTAATGAATCAAGGCGAATGGCGAGTTGAGAACGTGCCTTGATTATAGGGTTTTGAATAAGATCACGGTGCGGAACCGCTACCCTCTTCCACTCATCCCAGTCTTGTTGGACCAGGTGAGAGAAGCAGTCATTTACACCCGACTGGATTTGAGAGGGGCTTATCACCTGGTTCGGATCAGAGAAGGAGATGAGTGGAAGACAGCTTTTAAAACACGATACGGCCTCTTCGAATATCTAGTGATGCCGTTTGGGCTTTGCAATGCCCCAGCGGCTTTTCAGTTCTTTTTGAATGATGTGTTGAAAAGCTATGTAGACAAGTTTGTGGTCGTCTACATCGATGACATTTTAATATACTCCCAAAACACAGAAAGTCACAGTAGTCAGGTCAAACAGGTGTTGCAGAAACTGAAGGAGAATGGATTGTTCTGCAAGTTGAGCAAGTGCGAATTTCATGTGCAACAAGTGGAGTTCCTGGGCGTGATTTTGAGTCCCTCTGGGTTATGTATGGCAGAAAGGAAAGTGCAGGCGGTGCATGAATGGCCTACCCCAAAGAATGTAAGAGATGTGCAGTGCTTTCTAGGGTTTTCGAACTACTACAGGAGGTTCATTGCCCATTTCTCTCAACTAGTCTCCCCCTTAACATGTCTGTGGCAGAGAAGATCGCCAATCTCCAATTGATGACCTTTGTGGAAGATGCCAACCTTCTCCATCCGACCCAGTTTGGATTTCGGGCGCGTCACTCTACGGAATCTGCGATGCTCCTGGCAACTGAGACCATTAGGCAGGGTGTAGATGAGGGGCATACCATGGCTCTCATCTTACTCGACCTAAGTGCCGCATTTGACACTGTAGCACACTCCACCTTGCTGCAGTGTCTGAACAATGGCGGGGTAAACGGGATGGCACTCAGCTGGATGCAGTCCTTCCTGTCTGAGAGGGGCTTTCAGGTCAGGCAGGGGGAACACTACTCTCGGGTGTTCAATCTCGAACAAGGGGTTCCCCAGGGCTCGGCCCTCAGCCCCACCCTGTTTAACCTCTACGCCTCCCCTGTTGCCACCATTGTGGAAAGGCATGGCATCCAGCTGGTGTCGTACGCTGACGACACACAGCTGGTCATCTCGTTGTCACGGGCACCCGATACTGCGGCACTCAACTTCAGGGCCTGCATGCAGGAACTTGCTTCCTGGATGTCCAACAACTGCCTGAAGTTGAATGGGTCCAAAACGGAAGTGCTCGTGGTAGGGGGAGGCCCGTCTGTGTGGTCCTCAGCGTGGTGGCCTGACTCTCTGGGCTCTACCCCCACGCCGAGCCACCAGGCGAAAAATCTTGGGGTTCTATTCGACTCTGATCTATCCTTTGCTCCCCAGGTTAACCGGGTGGTTGGAATGTGCTTCGGGATACTGAAGAGCCTTCGCAAGGTCCTTGACCTATTACCGATTGGTGCCAGACAAACTCTTGTGCATGCTTTGGTCACATCGAGACTTGACTATGCCAACCTATTATATCTGGGTATTACGGCCAAAAGTCTCAACCGTCTCCAAGTTCTACAAAACGCCACAGCCCGGCTGGTACTGAGACTCCCCAGGAGAGCACCCTCTAAAGCTGCCTTGAGGTCCCTTCACTGGCTTCCTATCCGGGAAAGGATTACCTTCAAGGCTCTCTGCATGTGCCATCGCATCTTTGGAGGCAAAGCACCCGGCCCGCTGAACAGCCTTATTACTCCCTACAGACCTGAGCGGCTGCTCAGATCCTCTGGGATGGGTCTGGCTGTTGTCCCCAAAATCCGTAAATCTCGGATGGGAGGTAGATCTTTCAGGCTCCTTGCAGCCAAGAATTGGAATTTGCTCCCCACTGAAATGCGTCTCGAACCTTCTGAGACTAAATTTCGCAAAACCCTCAAAACCTATCTCTTCCGCCTAGCATTGTTATAATCCTCTGACTCTCTTCCAGGTTCTCTTCAGCGCGGGGACACGCCGGTGTGCGTTACCAAGCGCTTTACAAAATTCCAAAATGAAATGTTAAGAAAAGGGCTTCCTTTCTGTTGGACTCCAGAAGCAATGAGCGCTTTTGAAATTCTCAAAAAGGCGTTCACTTCGGCACCTATCCTTCGACATCCACAAATTGAGGTGCCTTTCGTGGTGGAAGCGGATGCTTCCGATATTGCTATAGGAGCGATGTTATCTCAGCGTGATCGCTTTTCAGGACAGTTACATCCCGTAGCATTCTTGTCCAAAAAGTTGAGTCCGGCCGAGCTGAATTATACGGTGGCTGAAAAGGAGTTGCTGGCCATCAAAAAGGCCTTTGAAGAATGGCGGCATTACTTATGGGGGGCCAAACATACAGTAACTGTATACACGGACCATCGTAATCTACAATTTATGAAAACAGCACAACATCTCACACAACGTCAAATGCGATGGATGCATTTCTTCGCGGAGTTTGACTTTGTAGTAACCTTCAGACCAGGGTCCGATAATAGAAAAGCGGACGCTCTATCCAGACAAGAGGATGTGCTGATGAAACGAACAACTGCTCCCGAAGCCATCATATCACCTGAGAAGGTGATGTGCTCCCTTACTAAGGAGACTTTTCTGGAAGAGGTAAAAAATCAGAGAAACCTAGATGGGTGGAAGCAATGGGTCAATTCCAGTGCGTCCAGAACTCTCAAACACGGATTGCCTTTCTATGAAAACAAGTTGTACTTACCCTCCGTAGAAACAAGATTGAAAGCATTTAACTGGTGTCACGATTCAATGCTAGCCGGTCATTCAGGAGGTAACAAGACATTGCATCTTGTACAGAGGCAATTCTCGTGGGAACGCATGAAGGATGACATTGGTCTATGGATTCAACAGTGTTATGTCTGTGCTAGAGCCAAAGGAGAAACGTGTAAAGCCAAAGGCAAATTGGTTCCCATGCCTACTCCTACCCAACCATGGCATACAATTAGTCTGGACTTTGTGGTGGGCCTGTCAAAAGACCACGGGTGCGAGGCTATCATGGTGGTAGTGGACAGTTTAACAAAGATGGGACATTTCATCCCCTGTAAGAACCTACCCACAGCTGGTCAAACCGCTCAATTGTTACTATCCCAAGTGGTGAAACTGCATGGGCTTCCTAGAGTCATCGTTTCGGATCGGGGACCACAGTTTATAGCCAGGTTCTGGAAGATGTGGTGTAAATCTCTCCGGATTGAGGCAGCCACGTCGACAAGTTTCCATCCACAAACCGACGGTCAGACTGAAAGGTTGAATCAAACTCTGAAAACGTACCTCCGATGTTATGCGAAAGAGGCTGGCGACTCATGGGTGGACCTGTTGTGGTTAGCAGAGTTGTCATATAACAATTCATGGCACAGTTCCATCAAGGAGTCCCCGTTCTGGGCCAATCATGGGTTCCATGCTAAGGTACTGCCACTCACGGTACCCTGCGATATCACAAATCAACCCACGGTGGCGGTTCTGATCGAGCGTTTGCAGGCTCTGCATGCCAAACTACGACACAATCTGGACGCTGCTAAAGTGAGGTATAAGAAGTGGGCTGATCGTACTCGTCAGGACGGTCCCGTCTACAGTGCTGGGGATCGGGTGTGGCTGTCCACCAAGAACATTCGCTTCCGCTACCGCAGTGTATTTCATCCTAGGTTCATTGGTCCTTTCTCAGTAGTGCGCCCGGTGGGCTCGGTGGCGTACAAGCTGAAATTGCCTGCTTCATTGCGCCTGCACCCGGTGTTCCATTGCAGTCTGTTGAAACCTGCTGTGGGGGCGACCAGACAGGCAGTGCCCCCTGTGCTTCGGGATGGGCACCTGGAATACGAGGTGCGGAAAGTGTTGGATTCCAAGTACCAGAGGCGCAGTCTTTGGTATCTTGTCGCCTGGAAAGGCTATGGATCAGAGGATGACTCGTAGGCGCCGGCTTCTCATGTCCATGCTCAGCGGGCGGTGAGAGCGTTCCAGGCCCGTTGTCCAGGGAAGCCTGGGCATAGGAGGCGCTTGGGAGGAGGGAATCCTGTCAGGCGCTGACCGGGCTCAGCCGTATCTGAAGCGCCTACCTGGATTTAGATCACAACGATTCAACGATCGGAACTACGACGCCCAGAAATCCTGTTGGGGAGGGGCAACGTCTATTTCTTTCAGCAGCGCACAGGCGGAGGTGAGCGTAATCTGTTGTAACTCCAGTTCTGCTTCGCATCGAGTCTCACGCGGGTTGCGTGGAGGCTCTCTTTCTAGGACAGCATTGGAGTTCTTCTTCGGATCCTCTCGGTGAGCTGAGTCAGCGCATCTCCTGGGATTCTTTTGTGTGTTCCTCGGAGCTCCTGTGGTGAATCATTTCGGGACTGTTAGGTGGGCTGTTTTCACCATTCCCCTTTGCCTGATTCGATGGTGATGCCGATACCTTTGCGCTAAAGGAAGCGCTTATTCGGCATATACATTTCTGGTTGGGATTTTGCATTGACGTAAACGCTCCCGACAGTAGCAGTGATTTGTTTCCCTTTTAGACTATCCGCGCTGAGGCAAACGCTTTGGTTTAAGGACCCACGGCTTAGTGGGAAGGTATCTTTCCGTGACCAGGAAAAGACTGTATTTTCCACTGGATGTTTATCACGGATTTGATCTGCTTTATTTCATACTAAAGGATAAGACAATTGAGATTGAATTATTGAATACTTCATGGAGTAAGACACTCCCTGCATTGGACCCTGAGTTTATTATTTTTTCCTTGGTCTCGAGATTGGTCTCCGACTCAATATTCCAATTCTTTGTGGGTTTGTTTCTAAGGCAAACGTTGGATGAGAAAAGAGGCAATGTCGTAGGATGCAGAAATTATATGTTTGGATGTTTGTTTTCCGGGTATGTATGCTTGTTATACTCTTCACGTTTTGGTGATGTGTGTGTGTGTCGAGAGGACGCTGTAATATTGTGGTTTGTCATTGTAGGACTGCTTTGAAGACAGAAGCTGAATTCCCCTGCGATTTATGTTACACTTCAGAATCCCTCGGACAGTGGACAGGTATTAGCGAGTCTTAGCGAGAATATATGAGAGTAGTAAGATTAACAGGATATGTATTAAAACTGTGTTCTTTTGTTGCAGGTATCTCACTCCCGAGGGTCCTTCCGTCAACATTATTTTCCCTCGCCTGACTACCTTACTACTTTTTTTTTTCATCCAGAGTTGGGGGAGTCTGGAGGTGGACCCCTTATTAGCATCACGCGGAAACAGAGGAGTGGCCTTGATGTTGACATTCTCCCCTAGTGACAGCACCAGCTGTATCGAGGAATTTGACCTTCACTGGAAGCCAGCTATGTGGTGGTAGTTACATGTTGACCCTGGTTGCCGAAAAAATAAGGATGAAAGTCTAGAACTGGCTTTGGAGCACATTCATGGGTTCTGGCCAAGTGAAGGACAGCTTAGAGTGGTTGACTGTGCTCAGGAGTTAGATTTCAGACTTTTGAATGTTCAGGCAAAGTAAGTTATGATGCATCAAGGACTAGAAACCCATGGACAGTTACCCCACAGTGAATCTCGGTTTGCTCTTACAGTCTGAACAGGAGGAGAGCGAGAGGAGGAGGGAAGAGCGTATATTTTAACCCCCTTACATGCACTATTGTTCATATATTTTATCCCACTAAACCAACATAACCCTTTCTGCTTGGATGTTACTTTTACTGTAGCTTGGTAAGTGACCTAACCTGAATGAAAGGAGCTGTGTAATAATACAAAGAGCCTCTTCTTAGGGTCTTGACTGATGTTCTGAATTTCAAGGCAAGGAGGCAGTTGGGTAACATATTTGGCCATTATCTTTGGACATAGTGATCTCACAAGTCTTCTGAGTGTGTCAATCTCCTTTGTCCATATATAGAGGCGTTTTTAAATGTTGAGACTTGGTGACACTTTATTTCAAGGCTCTCCTCACCACAGATAGGCATGTGTCCTTTTTAGGTCTTGTGCCTGCGTTGCAGTGCGCAGCACCGCTCGCACAGCGAGAGACCTCTTGTAGGGGGTTAGAAAATGGACCATGGAATCGCACACGCTAGTGCGTGTGCTTTTCCTTTCGGCCCATGCTATTGGCCTTTGCATGCGTCTTTTTATAAAAGACAGCACGCCACTGGCCAAAGGCGGGTGCATTAATCTGCCCATGGCCTATTAGTGTCTATTACGCGCACCGCTGCCATTTGGATTCAATTATCGTGCCCAGACACGGCCGCGATAATTGAAGCCACATGGCTCGCAGTGGCGCGCGCGCGCACCACTCACGGGTGTCTTCTTTTTTGGATCCATTTCACAGGGAAGCAACTAAATGAAAGAAGGAAAGAGAGGTGGGCTATTCGCGCGCACCACTCGTTTCCTTCGGCTTTTGCTAGGTTTATTTTTTGGTATCAGTAGCTACCTCCCTCAAATAATATTAGGTGACAAATGTGACATTAGGCAAAAGAGTTTTAGTTTTGAGGTCAGCCTAGTGTCGAATCTCTTTTGATGACGTGTTTATTAAGCTCGGTGTCACACATTTATCTTGTCTAAAGTCGGTGGTCACAGCAGCCCTGGCTAACCAGGTTGCTGCTGTAACTCTCCCCCGCTATATATCGTACCTGGATTTGTCTGCTGAAGATATTATGCATTGACCACCTAGTCACCTTATGCAATCCTCGCATGCAACACTGTTGCCCCCCCCCCCCCACCCCCACCCCCTGCTCCCAAGACCCAACCGGCTCTCCAACAAAAAGGTTCTTGGGCCTTGTCCCAAAGTCAGACGTCGAGCGCGTTATGCAGCGTTCTACACACCCTGCCCCGGTGTCACCGCTTCCATCATCTTCTTCACATCTGCTTCGGAGAAGCATCAGCCAGGTAAAAGCATCTTCCAACCAGCACATGGCACCGCTTAAACTCAGGATTCTAAGACACTTTACCAGGCATTCAAAACAAGTGCACTGTACTGATGCTTCTCAATAACACCCGTGCTCTATGCAATCAGGTTATTACAGTTGTGCGTCAGCATCATTCTGTGCTACTTTAGCGAATCCTTGTGCTTCTTACAGGTTTTTTAATAGGCGCTGCACCTGCACGTCACCTACACCACTACTAAGCGCAGAGGTTGCTTATTTGAACTTACCTGCGAAATTGGCATGAACGGCGTATTGCAGTTCTCTTGCAGTGCTTATGTCTGTAATGCAACGGCGGCACTTAATACTATCATCGGGGTAAAGTTAAGATCAGCATTACAGCTCCCACGCTCAGCTTTATAATAAAAATTCCCTGCGTGTCGCTCCTCTCCCTTCCTGCGTGCACTCCACTGAGACTTTCACAGCGCAGACCAGCCGGAGGCAGCTCGGCACACTAAAAATAAAAGCGTGTTCACGCATTCCTTGCAGCCGTTAGGAGCAAGGTGCGCAGACTCTGGCAGGGGCTGCAGGACAGCAGGCAGGGCGGGAGAGGCAGCGAGCCACTCTGCAGGCCCCGCACAGGCATTCTGAATAATTCTTTTTTTAAACACTTTATTTTTCCAGTTTAAGTATAATAGTTACATTCCATAGCGAATAGTCATCGCACACATCCATTATTCGTTCCTGACAAATGCATACACAGTGATGAGCATTATGACAATTAACACGGTGGAGCAGCCTAGTACCAGGACAGCCCAGCCCAGTTCTCAACCCACCTCCCTCACTCCCAGACCCAGATTCACAGTGTCCAAGATGAGCTCCCTCCACATGCAACCAAAGGCACACAGCCGAATCATGTTGCGGCATTGAAAGGAAAGCCAGGGCTCAAAAAGCACCCCCTCAGCCCACTCCCTCAGGTACCAACCCACTATCCGCCTGTGTGGTGTCAGCTCGTCTGGCGGCTTCAAAGTAGGATCGCAGTGGTCCCCAAATATCCCTGGGCCGTGATGTCATTGGCATAAGACTTGCATAGACTTCGGTATTCGTGTTACAGCGTGACAGGCTCCCCAACCAGTCCTGCAGCTTAGGAGCGGACTTCCTGCCCCAGTGAATGGCAACTTCTCCTTTAGCTAAAAGTAGCCCCAAGGACGCTAGTTTCCTAACTTTCTTAGGAATCTGCACTTTGTAACCTAAAAGGGCTATCTTAGGAATGGGAACCATTGAAAAACCGATTATCGTACCCAAGGTCACATGCACCTCTGACCAATAGGATTGCAAGCGGGGGCAGGACCATGCCAAGTGTAGAAAATCGGCGTGTGGTGCAGCGCATTTCAAACAAATGTGTGGTCTCTGGGCATCTATCCTGTGTGCCAGTGCAGGTGTAAAGTAGGCATGGCGGAGAAATGTATAGTGTAGCAACTTATGGTGGCTGTTAAGTGAAATGTCCTTAGAAGCCTCAAAGCAGCTGACCCATTGTTCATCAGTGATAGTGCATCCGGTGTCTCCCTCCTAAGCCTGTCTAAGGCTGGAGTCATCCGCCGGTATCATCTCAGAGCAAGCCCTGTACATTTTGGAAACAAGGCGCGCGCGCCGCTGAGGGACTCTAATACCAGTGTGAGTGGAGGGAAAGAGTCTGGCTCCACCGGGTATGTGGGGAAAGTAGCACGCAGCGACGATTTCATGCGGCTCAAGAGAAAGCGTGTCATGAAGGAACAATTGGTGAACCTGGCGTCCTCGTCTATCGAAAAAATATGGACCCCTGGGAAAAGATCTCCCACCTTTGTGATATCTAGTGTGGACAGTGTGTTGTGCACCAGCCAATATCCTGTGATTTGAAACCACCTGGCATTAGGCAAGGGCAGGGCAGAGGAGTACAATTGTGTGACACCTGTGCGTTTTGCTAACTTCCCCCACGCCCATGCAGTGGTGGACACTGTCTGTATGTTGTGTTTGTCACGAGGAAAACCCCTGGGTAGCACCGCACACAATTTGTCAGGGAGAACCAGGTCTGCCTCAGGTCTTAGGTAGGGTATGCAGGCATCAGGGTGGAACTACGCATGTGCATAATGACATTGCGCTACTAAATAATATAGATGAAAGTCCGGGACATTGAACCCACCCCTGCTGTACGGTAGTGTTGAGGTAATTGGAATTTTTATGGTCAGTTATGTCCCCTAACGAGTACCCCATCGTCTCCATGTACGAGTTAAAGTACTTGTAACTTCCCTCCGCAACCGAATTTGAAGACGCAAATACATTTGCGTCCAACGTTAACATGTCCTCTTTCAGATCCACCATGAATGGATTGCTAATTCAGTTCCTAAGTATGCCGTGCCACCGTCTTTACATGGTGCACTTTCACGTTTTCCTGGCTCTGCCGAGTTAGGCCCTGATTCCTGCCATTGAACCACTTTTCCTGTCTCTGTCTCCGAAAGCTGTAACGTGGAGATGAAATGCATCCCTGACCTCTGCCTTACTTCCTGCCAAGCGAGCGGTGCCCGGCTCGGCCTGCTCTGCCTGCCAAAAACAGTATTTTGCCTTCACGTTATCAGCGTAGCCAGCTCAGCCTCCTCGAAAACACATTCCTGTCTAGTAAAATAAGTAAACAGCACCCCGGCTGCAGAGTAAAGGGTAAAGCCTTCCTGTCCTCCTTATGAAATTCATTGCTCCCGTTACCATGGTAGGCCCTGGCTCCGCGCATCTGCACCTAGACACGCATACATTCAGTGTAGAAAGCCTCTGCCCGAAAGACCTTTTCCTCCAGTATAAACATCCTCCAAACACAAGATATCAGATATGTTTTAGGAACATGTCGATCTGACATGCCAGACTTATGTCCCCTCCACTAGTGTTAAAAGTCAGACTCTTAGCTCCCTCCAGACGCACGTCAATCACACGTCATATTAGCTGCGCGCGCATCCAGGCCATAGGTTTCAGCTGACTCTGCAAGAATTCCCTAAGCATCCACCCACTTATGACACTTTTCTGTGACGTTTCTAGTTCACGCCTCTGTGCACACCCATGTTCACGCCTTTTCGCTACGCACATGTGTTCTTATCATATACATTTCACTAGTCACGCCTACTGTATGCAATGCTATTGTGTCATTTTACTATATATGTCATGTACTGTGAATAAATCGTTGACATCTTTCCTGACATCTTCCCTTGCATGCTCGAACCCTTGTATTGATGGAACAGATCTCCATTGACTCGAGTCATTTCTGAATTAAAGCCCTTTCAGACTCAGACACCCCGGACTCTGCCTTTCATTTTTATTGAGCTATTCTTGAACTTGTAATTATATGGCAAAAATGATACGGTAAAATATTTACCACATAATTTGGCGCCCGAACAGGGACCCCTCCCCCACCCCACGCGCCGGAGATGCGTCGCAGGCCTAGCCCCCTGCCACGGCCGTGACGGACCCCAAGCGCTTCCGCAGGATTTCCTGTATCTCCCTCAGGCCCACGGGGGTGACGGAGACTGCGATCGACATCCAGACGAGGCGGTGAGGAGTGCGGAGGATCCCGACCAGAGCCCAGCCGAGAGAGCAGCATCCGAGGTGTCGAGAGGCCCACCTGTAGTGCCGAAGCGCATGCGTAGTGCGCAGCAGAAGCGGTGACGTCAGTCCAGTCCAGTCGAGTTTCCGAGGCCTTCCGTTCCGTGCTTCCCGGTGAGTACCGTTGCTGGGGACGCATCAAGACGGGTGCATTGATTTGTATCCGGTCAAGACGGGTTTGGGTACACAGACCCGGTCTGCACTGTTTTAGCAGTGTATCTGTACTGTTTAGCAGTATATCAAGTAATTCCTGTATACAACGGTTCGATTTTGTTCTCATTATAGAATTAATGGGTTGTCAATTTATGTTCGAAATGTTTCAATGTGTTTAATGTCGTGGTATGAGTGACTGTTTGCATATTATATTGTGTTCATTGTTTTCGTGTACATTTTAGAGGCAGCAATGCCTTTATTCTCGAAGTTACGACAGATAGGAACTAGAAAAGGGATACTTGAGGAAGCTGTTCCCATCCCACCCAGGGACACTCCTGGTCATTTTATGTACCACAAGCACGGCTTAGATGCCATATTATATCTAGATTTGTGGGTGGATTACACGAAAGACTTAGCAGAGAATCAGAGGTGGCCCGTTACAGGGACATGGGATGCCGAGTGCATCATGAGAGTAGAAGAAGCGTTGTGGAAACAGAAAGCTAGACAATCACAGAAAGATGCCATTGAATTATGGCGTAAAGAATCACATAGACGGACAGAGAAAGCACTCAGAAAAGCAGAGAAAAGTAGAGAGGAGTCTGAAAAAGCCAAAGAAAAAGAACTAATAGAAGAAGGAGAACGAGTTAAAATGGAACAACACGACAGACAGAGTAACGCCATTATGACAGGACTGTATCCAGTTCTGGCCGAGGGCCTGCCCAAGGCGACCCCGGAAATACCGAAGGATCTGCCCCCTCCATTGGTTCCGACTAAATTACGTCATAAGACCGCAGCAGACATTTTCCTTTCTTCCTATTTAGACGATGTAGCTCCCGCGTATACTAATGCACCTGCCCATGTACCCGTACCACCTGCTGACGTTAACCTACCCCACGATCATCTACCCCCAGGTCCGCAACAGCAAACTCCACCCGCACCACATCCTGCTCCACATCCTCCACCTGTCCCCGCACCACCTCCGGCACCTGTTGTCACTTCCCCGGTAGTTTTTCCTGGTGGTATTCATCCACTTAATCCTTTTGCCCAGGGTCCAGTCCCGCCACAAATACCGACCCTACAGTCAGGTTATGCTCAAGCCTCCGCCTCAGGAGGTGCTAGAGGAGGTTTCCGTACCCCGCCACAGTTACAACGTATAACAATGAGAGATCTCGCAATGTCACGAACACCTAAAGGAGCTCCAGCCGAAAAACTTCAAGAACAGCTTACTGATTGCAGATATGATCCAGTGCCTGGTAGAACAGGACCCATGTTGTTAGCATCTCTACGCTTAAGACGTGTTACCGATTATTTAGTTTTACTGCCAGAAATGCCAGAACATCTAGACAATATGTATCATTTTATTAGAACAGGAGAAAGACCGGAGTCTGTTGGCGATGCCATGTCACGTCAGAAAGTTGAGAACAAAGGTTTAATCATGCGCTTTTTGGTTAATTGTTTAATAAGGGAACAAGATCAGGCAGGTTTTCCACAAGATGAGATGAATAGATTGAACAGATGGAGCCAGAATATTGCGGAGGGTAAGCATGATAAAGAGAAATGTGTACATGCTATGGTTAGAAAGATCCGTAAAGAAATAATAGATATACATGCCCGTCGAGAACCTGAAGAGCCACTCGAATCAGACGACCCAACCTCCTCGCAGGAGGAGGATGAATCAGAGAATCTAGCAGAAACCTCGCAGCAGGCAAATAGAAAAATAATGGCATATGTAGGTAGAGAGAAACTCCCTAGACCGTATCCTTTTGATAGGCCCTTCGATAGACCCATTCGTAAACAAGAAACGCTCGAGAACAAGAAACGTTACCTTTGTCCGATACCAGAGCGATGTACCCTTGAACACGTATTCCAGATGACTGACAAAGTACTAAAAGAAAGGATAGGTTATCAAGAACTCAATACCCTACGTGATCAGGAACTAGCCCGGTCCGCAGTACAGTGGGCCGGGGATGACAGTATATATAAAGACGATTCAGTAGTGCAAACGTTTTTAAGTCTTACTCCAGAAGAACAGCGACTAGCGGGTATATACATGACACAACACCTTATTATACAGTATGAAAACCAAGCATCTGATCCAGGTCCGTTATATAGTTTATTGCAAGACTTACTCCTGAGACGATGGAGAGGTCTAGGTACCGATCTAATTGAAACGATTTTAGAGCAACGTCACAAATATAGAACGTTCTTGACTCCACATCTTGTTTCCGTTCCACCCCCAGTCAGGCAATCATATAACTTTGACAAACAGAATCCTTTACGTGAAGTACATCCAGACAGGAAAGATGATAATACCCTTGAACGTGTGTTCATTTACACACCTATAACTAAAATGGAATTACTAGAAATGAAGAAAATAGTGCCCAGTCATGACAAAGACCCCGCAGGTTTTCACAGTGAATTAAAAGACATGTTACTCATGGGAGATTACACCTATCCCGACATTATGAAAATATTGAAAGTATTATTGCCTGCCGGTATTTACGAGAAACTCAAAGAAAAAGAATGGGAGGTGGGAGACAAAAAGATTATTTGGGCTGAATTAGAAACAGAAGAAACTGGTCGAACCCCAGGTTTAGGTCTTGGGGACAAAACTAAAGCATTACCAGGATTGTTAGTACAGGTTTTTGCCAAGATTGTTAGCCACTAAAAAGGAGGACTGGGATGCAATCTCAGCCTGCAAACAGAAGCCCGATGAAGACACTAGTGATTTTTATTCCCGATTTGAGAAATGTTTTACTATTAATAGTGGCCTGAAAACAAGTAGCGAGTCATATCCACACCTTTTTGTATCCAAATTAGTCGAAAATTCATTGCCCCAGGTTAAGAACCGTGTACTGAAAGTTGAGAGCACATGGCAAGCTAATTCGCCTTCCCAAATGTTATAAATGTTACAATATCACCAGAACAGAATTAGAGAGGAACATGATCACGAACAGAGACGTATGAAAGACACGAAAATGAAAATGTTAGTTGCTCGGTCAGTTCCAGCAGATGGTCAGAAAAAGGGCGCGACACATTCAAATAATTCAGCGGCTCCCGTTAAAGGGACATGCAACTATTGTAAACAGCCAGGTCACTATGTAAACGAATGTACAGTTCTGAAACACAATATCGCCTCAGGTAAAACCAAAGAGAGACCACGTCCGCCCAGACAGGATCAGGTCCAGCAGCATGTTCCACAAAATGTACAACCTATGCATGTTCCACAGCAGGCCGTAGCGGTACCACAGCCTCAGCCCATTGCCGCGACTCAGCATGTCACACAGCAGATGTACCAGTATGCCCAATCTGATTACCCCGATTATCAGCAATACACATGAAACAGCCTAGAGAGGGGGGTTGGCTTGCCCCTTATTGAGGTCCCTGTAGATCAAGAGGGTCCTTATGTACATAGCCAGGTATTAGGGAAAGATAGAAAGTTTTTGATTGACACAGGGGCAAGCAGAACAACCATCAGTCACGAAGAGGTTCCAGGGGCACCCCTCTCAGGCTCACAGAATGTTTCCCTTGGATTTTCAGGAAAGCCTATTATTAATGAAGTATCAAAACCAGTACCCCTTGCAGTTGGTCCACTGTCCCGAACTACTGATTTGTTGCTCACGAAATCATGTCCAGAAAACTTGCTTGGTATAAAAACCCTGAAAGCTCTAGGAGCTGTAATTTGTTGTTCTCCGGAAGGAGTCAGGCTGTTCCTTCGTGACTTCAAGGGCCATTATGTGTTAAGAGATTTTGATCCCAGGTTACAGAACGTTCCTGCACATTTATGGGCGAAAGGCCCCACTGATGTAGGTTGTATGCACATTACACCGTACCGTGTTACGCTCAAGCCAGGAGTTATACTGCCACGTATTCGACAATACAAGTTACCACCAGATGCTGTAGTGGCTTTACTGAAAATCATTGACGAGCTCATTGCACAAGGAGTGGTTGTAGAAACCGACTCCAATGTTTGTAATTCTCCTATCATTCCGATTCTTAAACGTACTGATCCTACTGCACCCCCAGTCTATCGACTGATTATTGATTTACGCGAATTGAATAAATGCGTAGTACCCCAGTATCCTGTGGTCCCGGATATCTCTTCCTTATTGACAGCTATTGATTCAGAGGCGACGTTCTTTACTGTAGCCAAACCACTCATACAGTTGACAACACAGGAGGCAGCGTCTTTGTCTGTCCTCCCTTGGACTCAGGAACATACACAAGCTTTTGATGAATTAAAGAAAGCCTTATGTCAAGCACCTGTTCTAGCGACACCATGTTACAGAAAACCTTTTACGCTTTTTGTCACAGAACGCGATGGCACAGCGTTGTCGGTTCTCACTCAGCTTCAAGCAGACAAACACAGACCGTGTGCTTATTTTTCGAGCACATTAGATCCAGTAGCCCAGGCCTTGCCTGCATGCCTAAAATCAGTTGCAGCGACAGCTCTAGCAATCAGACAAAGTGATTCCATTGTATTGGGACACCAAATGACAGTACAGGTTCCACACTCTGTGGAAGTTCTCCTAAACAGAACACAGACTCAGCACTTGACTATAGCACGACTGACAGGTTATGAACTGACATTATTCCAGCCACACATAGAAATCAGACGTTGTAATACACTGAATCCTGCTACACTTTTACCCTCGAGCACAACAGATCCTACTCCACATGACTGCGTAGATGTAGTCGACACAGTTACGAAACCAAGACAAGACCTGACAGATGTCGCATTACCCGATCCAGACCTGACACTTTATGTGGATGGTTCATGCATGAGAACAAGCACAGGAGAGTTAGTGGCCGCATATGCAGTGACCACTGAAACTGAAGTCGTAGAAACACATCGTATTGACACCCTGTCAGCCCAAGCAGCAGAGCTCATTGCTCTGACCCAAGCCTGTATATTAGCCAAGAACAAGAAAGTAAACATATACACAGATTCACGTTATGCATTCGGAGTCGTACACGACTTCGGTGTCCTCTGGCAAGAGAGGGGTTTCTGACCTCTCACGGAGCCAAAATCCAGCATGGTCCCCTCATTCAAGCACTGTTAGAAGCAATACATTCGCCTACAGCCATAGCCATCATAAAGTGCAAGGCACATACGAAAGTAACAGACAAGATTTCCCAGGGTAACGACTTTGCAGATCAGACAGCGAAATATACAGCACAGACCCATACTCATACGACTGACATGACAAAGACTGACATATCATCACTGACACACAGCATGACAGTCAGGGACCCCGCACTAGATGTCATTGACATACAGACACATGCTACTCCAGACGAAATCAGGAAATGGGCTGAACAAGGAGGGGTCCAGACAGATCAAGGTTGGATGACGAGGGGAAAAACCACATGGTTCCTCCCCGACTCTATGGTTCAAATTATCATCAACACTGCACATAGCCCAGCACATTTAGGAGAAAAAGCCATGCTAGACAGTTTACAGAATCTATGGTTCAACAAGCATTTACGAGCAGCAGCAAAACAGAAAGTGCGTACCTGCATGATCTGTTGTCAGTTCAATCCAGGAAAAGGGATTCCAGTAGAGCAAGGTGGATTTCATCCTCCTGACTATCCTTTTGAAGTCCTCCAGATGGATTATATCCAGATGGACAGATGCCGAGGATTCAAGTATGTCCTCGTAGTTGTATGTGCCCTATCCCGATGGACAGAAGCGTATCCCGTCCCAGATTACACCGCCCCGACCACTGCCAGGCAGCTGGTTCGTGAGTTTTTCCCTCGATACGGTTTGCCCTGTGTCGTGTATTCAGACAACGGTCAGCCATTCTCGTCTGAACTGATGAAGCAGATCTCACTCCTATTGGGGTACCAGTGGAAGTTTCACTGTGTCCAGCATCCAGAGGCAGCAGGTCTCGTGGAGCCCCACAATCAGACTCTGAAAACTCGCCTTGCTAAAGTGTGTAAAGAGAAAGGCGTAGATTGGATAGTAGCATTACCAGTTGCACTGTTTTATATGAGGATGGTAACCCATTCTAGAACAGGGCTATCTCCGTATGAGGTGGTCTTCGGTAGGCCTCCTAATATGTGGGGGACGCCTCTGCCGAGAAAAATAACCGATGTCGAAAGTACTATGCTGACAGATTACCTTGCTTCCTTGATGTCTGCACTACAATCTTGTCGTTCACAGGTTGCTGCAGCCTTCCCAGACAACTCCGAGGTGAAGCCACATGCACTGGTCCCGGGAGACACTGTTGTTGTTCGGAACTTCGATAGGACGAGCCCTTTGGAGCCCCGCTGGAAGGAGCCGAAGATTGTTTTGTTAACAACCCGGACTGCAGTAAAGCTAGAGGGGAGGAAGGGCTGGGTACATTCCAGTCACGAGAAAAGATTTCATGGACTTTCGCCAAGCCCTGACTCCCAGAACTCTCACGTACCAAAGACAGACATTAAACTCCCTTTTCGAGAGAAAACTCCCCAAGAGGAGTACAGACAAAAACTAAGGTCTAGTAAGTCAGACAGTTTAATTGTTTAAGTCCCCCTCGGGTGAAGCGGTTAGGCAGTTTCTGACAATGTACAAGCTAGATCCAAATAGAGAGAGAGATAGACAGGAGATCATGAAAAGAAATCGTTACTGTAAAAATCTCCGTAGTAGGTGCATCTGCACCCTGATTATTATGTTTTTTCTGAGTCTTACGTTAATTGGCATCAGCTTGATGTTGTACATGTATTTTCCGATTGCACATTCTTTTTCTAATGACACTGCAGAACACACGTTTAGTGAGCTACCTCCACACGAACTATCTTATCGACTTGCGCTGCGCAACAATTCATTCATCAGTATGTTACACCATTCCCATCAGACCAGCAATGTTACCAATTTTTGGATATGTGGCCGACTCCCTCCCTATCAGAAATACCAGGGAGTTCTTTCCAGACCGGTTGCTCCCACCCTCGCTCCTCTCCCATTACTGCTGCCTGCTCTTGGTGATCGCACCCCTAACTGGACACAACGGTATCGCCTGCGCTCTGTAGTATTTACATAAGTGATATTTTAATGCTGTTTGACTTTAAGCAGACTCTGCTTTGTAACTGACCTGTAATTATAGCGCATTGAATCGGAGCGCCGCCCGCCCTGCTTTGTGCATTGTACACGCGACTTTGGGTTTATTTTCATCAGCCTGCAAGTAGTAAGATAGCACTCTCGGTGCCACAGTCGATTTGCTGCCCCTGCCTCGCCTCCCCTTTGACCTCCATTTTGTTCTGTGTTGTTCTTCCCAGGCACGCGCCTCCTCCCCGCTACCGCCTCCCTGCTGCTGACTCTCCCACGCTCCGCCCCCTCCACCATCCATTTATGGCCAATGCCCCCACGCGCAGCGTCCACGCGCTACGTACACGCCGAAGGTGCGCCAAAGGTAAGCCCGTCTATGCCCGTCTGCGCCTGGACCGCGCCCAGCGCCAGACCCCCTGGTTCCCATAATGCCCAGCCCACTCGCCTCACTTACGATGCCACCACCCTCCTAGCCCTTAACCCCGGCCGTTCCCCCAACTGCGTCCAAGCCGATCCTGGACACACCCATGGACCCTTCTCTTGCAACTCCTGCAAGTTCGACGGCACCAAAACCAGCTCCTCATCCACCCACACCAATCAGAGACCTAACACCAACCACCTACAATGCATCCTGCTCAACACCCGCTCGGTCCACAGGCACGCCATTGACCTCTGGAATCTACTAGACACCATCTCTCCGGACGTCGCCTTCCTAACAGAAACATGGATGAACGCCTCTTCAGCCCCAGACATCACCATTGCCATCCCGGAAGGCTATAAGATCATTCGCAAGGACCGTACCGGCCACACAGGAGGAGGCATCGCTATCGTCCATAAGAAATCCATCCGCATCTCAACCAGCTCAGACGCCAATCTCGCCAACTCTGAACACCTTCACTTCCAGATCCACACCGACCCCAAGACCACACTCAGAGGCACCCTCCTCTACAGGCCACCAGGACCCCGCGCACAATTTAGTGAAGACATCACGGACTTCATCACTCCACACGCGCTCCCCTCCGAGGACTACATCCTTCTGGGAGACCTCAACTTTCACCTTGAAAAGAACAACGACCGCAACACCACGACCCTCTTAGACAACCTCGCAAACCTCGGACTTAAACAACTAGTCACCTCCTCCACCCACATCGCAGGTCACACACTCGACCCTATCTTCACCTCCAGCAAACATGTCTCCTTCAACCACACCACAGCTCTCCTTTGGACTGACCACAGCTGCGTTCACTTCACCTACAACAAGCCCACATCCAACAACCACCCCCAACCTACTCTGCAAATAAACTGGAACAAAATCACCATCGACCAGATCTCCTCATCGCTTCTTCAAAACCCCCCCGCCCACTCCTCAAACCCAGATCAAGCAGCCACCAACCTTACCCAATGGTTATCCAACAGCGCCGACATCCTAGCACCACTGAAAAAACGACAAATCAAACTAGGCAGCAAGAAGGCCTCCTGGTTCAACGATGATCTTAAGAAATCCAAAAAACTTTGTCGCTCCCTCGAGAAGGCCTGGAAAAAAGACCCTAACACCAGCACCAGGGACGCCTTCAAAAACGCCACCCGCATACACCACCAACTGATCCGGACTGCCAAGAAAGCCGCTTTCAAAGACCGTCTAGATAACAACGCCCACAACAGCAAGGAATTATTCAACATCGTCAAGGAATTTACCAACCCCTCAGCCAACTCCAACAACATCACCCCCTCTCAAGCCCTCTGCGACTCCCTAGCCTCATTCTTCCACAGCAAAATTGCGGACATCCACAACAGCTTCGACAACCAACCCGGAGACCAACCCACCCAATCCCCTGCTGGACCCCCACCCCCCCTGAACATCCTCAATGACTGGAAGCCAATCTCCACTGAGGACACCATCCGTCTGATGAACTCTATCCACTCAGGATCCCCCACAGACCCTTGCCCTCACCACATCTTTAACAAAGCAGACTCCATTATTGCACCGCACCTCCGAGACGTCATCAACTGCTCCCTCAACTCCGCCACCTTCCCGGAAAGCTGGAAACACGCAGAACTCAGCGCCCTCCTGAAGAAACCCACAGCTGACCCCACCGAACTCAAAAACTACCGCCCTATCTCACTCCTTCCCTTCCCGGCCAAAGTCATCGAGAAAGAGATCAACAACCAGCTCGCCACTTTCCTCGAAACCAACAAATCCCTTGACTCCTCACAATCCGGCTTCCGAGCCAAACACAGCACTGAAACCGCCCTCATCGCAGCAACAGACGACATTCGAACTCTACTGGACAATGGAGACACAGTCGCCCTCATCCTCCTCGACCTCTCCGCAGCCTTCGACACAGTCTGTCATAGCACCCTTCTACAACGCCTCAGAAACGTCGGAATCCAAGGAAAAGCACTGGAATGGATCACCTCGTTCCTCTCAGGAAGAACCCAGAGAGTCCGCCTTCCACCATTCAAGTCAGAGGCCACTGAAGTCATCTGCGGCGTACCACAAGGATCATCACTCAGCCCCACCCTCTTCAACGTATACATGAGCCCCCTTGCGGCCATCGCTCGCCAACACAATCTCAACATCATCTCCTACGCGGATGACACTCAACTGATCCTATCACTCACCAGAGACCCTAACACGGCCAAAACCAACCTGCACGAAGGAATGAAAGAAGTAGCCGATTGGATGAAGCACAGCCGTCTGAAACTGAACTCAGACAAAACAGAAGTCCTCATCCTAGGCACCTCCCCCTACGCCTGGGATGACTCTTGGTGGCCAGAGGCCCTTGGAAAAGCACCCATCCCGACGGACCACGCACGGAACCTGGGCGTCATCCTGGATTCTTCACTCTCGATGAACAGACAAGTCAACGCCGTTTCTTCATCTTGCTTCAACATCCTTCGCATGCTCAAAAAAACATTTCGTTGGATCCCCACCGAAACTAGACAAACGGTCACCCACGCTCTGGTCACGAGCCGACTGGACTACGGAAACACCCTCTACGCCGGTACCACCGCAAAACTCCAGAAAAAACTCCAACGCATCCAGAACGCTTCAGCCAGACTCATACTAGACATCCCGCGTAAAGAACACATCTCTGGTCACCTGAAAAACCTCCACTGGCTCCCCGTCAATAAGAGGATTACTTTCCGGCTCCTAACCCACGCACACAAAGCACTATACGAAATCGGACCCGAATGCCTCAACACACGACTATCCTTCTACACCCCCTCCCGCCAGCTACGATCCTCCAACCAAGCCCTGGCCACTGTACCTCGCATCAACAAAACCACCATGGGAGGTAGATCCTTCTCCTACCTAGCAGCTAAAACTTGGAACTCACTTCCCACTCACCTTCGCCTTACTCAGAACCACCTAGCATTCAGAAAGCAACTCAAAACGTGGATATTTGACAAGTAATTCCCCCACCCTTCTTCAAGCGCCTTGAGACCCTCTGGGTATGTAGCGTGCTATATAAATCTATTGACTTGACTTGACTTGACTCTTTCCGTATCCGTTTACACACAATGGTTCCTGTGGTGCATGGTTTAGTTTAATTAATTCCGTAGATGCTGATTCCATAGTTTTCCAGGGTAATTGGGTATGGGGAAATCTGAACACAGTTATGAATAAGGCATGTTTCCCAGACAAGGAGGGTCTTCCCCAAAGGACAGGGACCGACCTAGAAAATGAAGTGTATGGATTAGGCAATTTTACACTCGACCTCATGATTCTAAATGTTCAGTCAGAAACCAGTCCAGACTTGCCATCTATGTCAGTATTACCAGTCAAAGGTGAATTATGTGTCAGAAAGAATGGTTCAGTACACCTAGGTCATAGTGAATGTACTACTGTGATCGAATTCAGTGATAAAGGCAAGTCTACATTCGAAGCTTCCCGCCATTCCTATTTCATTTGTGGCCATACAGCTTATATACGTTTACCCCTAGACTGGGATGGTACCTGTTACATTGCATTCCTACTGCCACCTGTTTTTCTAGCCCCTCCTGATTATCACAGAAATTCTCGCCTCAATCTAGTTAGGCACAAAAGAGACCTTCCATTAGTTGATTATACTGAAACTGCATGGGAACAATATACAGATTTCAATAAAGGATTCTTTCCCTATTTAGGCACAGTGTCCAATAGTAAATTGATACGCAAATTAACCAGAACTCTCGAAGCAGTAGTGAATGAGACTACTTCAGCTTTGGGCAACTTAACAGAGGAGCAGTCTGCTATGAGACTTGTTGTTCTTCAGAACCGCCTTGTCCTTTACGTCATCCTGGCCGATAGGGGCGGAGCTTGTAGAGTCATCGGATCCAGTTGTTGCGTGTTTATTCCTAATAACGCGCCTTCGGTCTATAAGGCCATCACCCGACTTCACGAAATTGCCCATCAGATACACCAGAACCCAGGCTCCTGGACTTGGTCCGGTTGGCTCTGGGGTGTAGTAACAGCCTGGGGATGGAAGCTATTGTCATTCCTAGGGATTATATTGGCCATTGTATTCAGTTGCTGTCTATGTCTTCAATGTGGGCCAGCGATTTGCGGCTTGTATTCCCCGTTCAAGTGCACGTTCCCACTCCCGATTAAAGAAAGATGAACAAATGATGTTATACGAACAAATAGATGGTCTCATGAAAATAGATATATCCTAATGGGTCCGTAGGGGACAAGGAGGGAATGAGGTAATTGGAATTTTTATGGTCAGTTATGTCCACTAACGAGTACCCCATTGTCTCCATGTACGAGTTAAAGTACTTGTAACTTCCCTCCGCAACCGAATTTGAAGACGCAAATACATTTGCGTCCAACGTTAACATGTCCTCTTTCAGATCCACCATGAATGGATTGCTAATTCAGTTCCTAAGTATGCCGTGCCACCGTCTTTACATGGTGCACTTTCACGTTTTCCTGGCTCTGCCGAGTTAGGCCCTGATTCCTGCCATTGAACCACTTTTCCTGTCTCTGTCTCCGAAAGCTGTAACGTGGAGATGAAATGCATCCCTGACCTCTGCCTTACTTCCTGCCAAGCGAGGGGTGCCCGGCTCGGCCTGCTCTGCCTGCCAAAAACAGTATTTTGCCTTCACGTTATCAGCGTAGCCAGCTCAGCCTCCTCGAAAACACATTCCTGTCTAGTAAAATAAGTAAACAGCACCCCGGCTGCAGAGTAAAGGGTAAAGCCTTCCTGTCCTCCTTATGAAATTCATTGCTCCCGTTACCATGGTAGGCCCTGGCTCCGCGCATCTGCACCTAGACACGCATACATTCAGTGTAGCATAGCCTCTGCCCGAAAGACCTTTTCCTCCAGTATAAACATCCTCCAAACACAAGATATCAGATATGTTTTAGGAACAGGTCGATCTGACATGCCAGACTTATGTCCCCTCCACTAGTGTTAAAAGTCAGACTCTTAGCTCCCTCCAGACGCACGTCAATGACACGTCATATTAGCTGCGCGCGCATCCAGGCCATAGGTTTCAGCTGACTCTGCAAGAATTCCCTAAGCATCCACCCACTTATGACACTTTTCTGTGACGTTTCTAGTTCACGCCTCTGTGCACACCCATGTTCACGCCTTTTCGCTACGCACATGTGTTCTTATCATATACATTTCACTAGTCACGCCTACTGTATGCAATGCTATTGTGTCATTTTACTATATATGTCATGTACTGTGAATAAATCGTTGACATCTTTCCTGACATCTTCCCTTGCATGCTCGAACCCTTGTATTGATGGAACAGATCTCCATTGACTCGAGTCATTTCTGAATTAAAGCCCTTTCAGACTCAGACACCCCGGACTCTGCCTTTCATTTTTATTGAGCTATTCTTGAACTTGTAATTATATGGCAAAAATGATACGGTAAAATATTTACCACAGTGTCATTGTGGCCCAGCGGATTCGCGGTCTACTCCCGACCCACACCAGTCGAGTCATGAGTGTCGGCAAAGTGCGGAAGAAAGTATTGGAAAGGGGGATCGGATTTTATTAAAGAGAGATAAAAATTTACGAAGAACCACCATTTTCAAAAGGTATACACCTGTTACAACGCAACTTTTACAACTACCAACTATTACAACGCAACTTTTACAACGCATACCATTACAACGCATTGCACTGGGGGGCGCTCTAGGATAGGGAATAAGTATAATTTACTATCCAACACCTTCCCTAGTGTCCACGGGGACTGGAGTTAGAATAGTAAATTATAGTTACCACTATCCAGCACCTCAAAGCGCTATGCGTTGTAATGGTATGCGTTGTAATGGTCGCGTTGTAATAGTAGGTAGTTGTAATGGTATGCGTTGTAACATGGTACATCCTTTTCAAAATCGCCACCCGGACGGCCAGAGACAGCGTCAATCTTAGTCAACTGTCCACCTGTTCCTCCAATATTTCAAAAGTCTGTCCGTAATTTAAGCGTATTTTTTGAGTGGTGTCCAGATGAATATGTATCCCAAGATACTTTACAGAATCTTGGCACCATTCAAGGGGGAACTCGCAGTCCCATCGGGCAGTACTGGCTGTGAGCGTGAATATGATTGACTTGTGCCAGTTTATCCCAAGCCCTGAAAATCTACCAAAGTGGATGATTTCTCGGAGAAGAGGAGACATATTAATGAGCGGTTCTCGGACGTAAAGGATGGTATCGTCGGCGTATAGAGAAGCAAGCAGAGGGCCAGTGTTGAACTTCAGTCCTCTATGCAGTTGACGCTCCTGGAGATGCCTGACCAATGGGTCCATGGCTAGGATGAATAAGAGCGGGGATAACGGGCAGTCCTGCCTGGTCCCACGGAACAACCGAAAAGGCCTGGACAGGGTACCGTTCAGACGGAGCCGTGCCCATGGTTTACTATATAGCAGGCAGACCGTAGATATGAAACCATAGGGCAATCCTATGCGTTGCATCACCTCCACTAAAAAAGGCCATTCTAAAGAATCGCACGCCTTCTTTTCCTCATCTAGTAGTACGGTGGCTGCAGGGATCTCGGGCTGCATTCTGTGCAACACAGCGAACAGTGTGCGGAGATTCAGGGAGGTGGACCACAGGCGAACGAAGCCAGACTGCACTGGGGAAATGATATACTCCATCAGCTGCAATAGCTTATTAGCAAGTACTTTAGCTAGTATTTTATAGTCGAGGTTCAATAAAGACAGTGGTCGGTATGAACCGCATTGCTTGTGGTCTTTACCGGGTTTCGGTAGGAGTATAATTACTGCTTCCCGCAGTGTGGGGGGGGGGGAGAATTTGCTTCTCCAATGCCTCTGCATATACCTCAAATAACTGTGGGGCCAGAATGTCCCTGAACTCCTTCTAAAAATCCCCAGTGAAGCCGTCGAGCCCTGGGGCAGAGGAGCTTCGCAAGGATTCTATGGCTAGCATAACATCGGTAACTGAGATAGGCTCTGCCATAAAGTCGAGCATATATTTCTCCAGGAACACCAGCGCAATTTCATCCAGATAAGCAGTCCGGTCAATGCCATCAGCGTCTGCCCTTGAGGAGTAAAATGCGGAATAACACTCTAGAAACTCATCTCTAATAGCCGAAGCGGTGGTAATAATTTCTCCGGAATCTGATTGCAACTCCATTATGTAGAATTTGCTGTATGGTGGTCTCAGCACTTGTGCCAGTACTCTGCCAGGGCGCTCGCCCTCTCCATACCTGCGCGCTGCCTGATGTTTCCCCATGTACAGTATTTCCCTATCCGCTGCGTCTCTGTATTCCATCAGAAGGGCGTGCCCTCCACCTGATGATGTGAATTCGGGAAGGTGGAGAGCCGCGACTCTATCCTGGCGATATCTTGTTCGATACAGGCCAATGTTTGGCGAAGGTCTCTGAGTACTCCAGCCTGATTGGAGATGCATACGCCCCTTATGACCGCCTTAAAACCCTCCCACAGTACAGCTGCTGTGTCCACAGAGCCCGTATTGAGGTCAAAGTAATCCTCTATTGCCTCACTCACTTCTACTTTGAACACTTCATCCAGGAGAGCCTTACTGGGGAATCCCCATTGCAGATCATACCCTTCGGCAGAGGCAGCAATAAATGTAAGACCACCGGAGAGTGGTTTGAGTATGTACTGGGGAGTGTGACGAGGGAACTGAACCAATCCACCAGGCTGGGGGAGAGCAGCCAGTAATCAATCCGTGACCAGGTGCTGTGTGGGCTAGAGTAATGAGTGTAGTTTGTGAGGGTGGGATTGCACTGCCACCAAATGTCAATCAGTGTGTGCTGAGCGCAAAGATCTGGCAGAGCGCGCCTCGCCCGTGGTTTAGCGTCCAGCGCGTTAGACGAGCTATCCAGTGCAGTGTTGATTAACAAATTTAGGTCCCCACCCCGAAATATTGCATAAGGGTCATGTTTCGCAATCCGGGCATTTAGGTCGTGATAGAACTCAGCACCGCCAACATAATGAGCGTATACATTAATCAATGTAACTTTAATGCCATATAGAGATCCCGTAACTATTACGTATCTACCCGCCGGGTCCCGGGTCACATCAATTAGGACGAAGGAGATTCTCTTGTGTATCAGTATTGCTGCGCCCCTAGGGTACTTACTATAATTGGCAAAGTATCTGTGTGTGCCCCAGCTGGCGCCAAAGTGAGCCGAATCAGTGGAGGGAATATGTGTCTCTTGTAAGAACACTATATCGACCTTGTGCCGAAGGAGGTAGTGGACCACCTGGCACCTTTTTCGTGTATTATTACGGTCCCGGATATTCCATATCATTAGAGTGAGGGCTGATGGCCCCTGTACGTTACCTAATTGTGTCATTGAAACATTGTGGAAATATAGCTCTGTCATGACTACAAAATGACGCTAATTCTGCATGCAATGTAAAACTAAAGGGTGAACAATAACATTCGCAATATGTGAACTTACCCCCCTCCCCCCACCCAGCCACCTATCAACCCCTAGGCGGCCAACCCCTAGCAAGGAAGCATGCTCGGGAATCATAGTGATTGACAAGCCAACGTTTGTGGTCCAGTAAGTGGGCCCCAAAAGATAATAAACCCAACTTAGGGGATACACCAGGGGGGGTGGCGGCCCAGAATCAGACCAGCTTAGAAACATATGTATACAGTAACAACAACATTAATAAAGCGATTTCCCATATAATAACTGTGGATCTCAAAAGGCAATGGAAGACATCCTCATTAAGCACCAGTGTTCGAAAATAGATCCGCACTTGCGTCAGAACTGCTGTGATGTGAGGAGGCCAGCGCATCCTCCGTGGAGACCTGTCAGTTTTGTGTCTTGAGTGTGCGGCAGAATTCCTGGGCTTCCGTAGGGGTATTGAATATACGAGATCTGCCACCAAAATCCACCTTTAGCCTCGCGGGGTACAGCATGCTATACTTGAGTCCAAGGTTGCGCAACGTAGCCTTAACCCATAGAAATTTACGGTGTGGCTCTTGAACCATTGGAGTAAAGTCAGGATAGAATGACAGCTTGGACCCTTGCCACTCAATTGTTCCGCGTTCCCATGCCAGTCGGAGTGCGGTGTCACGGTCCCTGAAATTCAGGAGTCATGCTATGATGGGTCTAGGAGGGATGCCCGGGTTGGGCCTGAGGCCCAGTGATCTGTGGGCCCTCTCCACCACAAACCCAAGTGTGAGGGCCTCCCCACCAAACAAATCCGTAAGTAACTTCACAACAAAGAGGTCCATTCTGCCTGTAGATGTCGTCTCCGGAAACCCCATTATTCGAACGTTGTTGCGGTGTTCGCGCGCCTCCAAACCCTCATTTTTTATGGCCACTTCCTTTAGTAGATAAACAAAATAGAATCCACTAGGGATCAGGAGTGTGGTCCCTACTATGGTTGGGAGCACACAGTGTTGTTTTAATACCCCTCACACACCAGGTGTGTGAGGGGTATTAAAACAACACTGTGTGCTTCCAACCATAGTAGGGACCACACTCCTGATCCCTAGTGAATTCTATTTTGTTTATCTACGTTACCCAGGGAGAATGAATCCACTATAGTCTCTCTCTCCCCTCTTGTTACAGATATACACTTCCTTTAGTAGCCTCTCTGCCCTCTCCAGCCGTTTCAGGGATTGAGCCGTCCCGTCTTCCAGATCAGAGACACGGCCTCCGCAACGGCAAGGCGTCTGTCGTGACCCTGCACTTTGGCGCCCAAGGATGCGATTGTCTGGTCTAGGGAGTCAAAGCGGGAGTCTAGCGCTTTAAATCCCGCCTTCATTTCCAGCAGTAGGGAAGCGACGGAGGCTTCCGAGGTCTCAGGATGTGACGCAATTGGATCCCCTTCGGCCATTTCAGTGCAGTGTGACGGGGCGCCTTCGGCTACTTTTTCAAAAGGCAGGGTCCTCTGCATGGGATCCTTGCGTCCCATTCCGCGAATGCAGAGCGGCGGAATGGGGGAGGTGGAGGACCGGGCAGTACTGTGTTGTTCTCCATCAGGAGGGTAGGCGTCAGCTTCCACAGATCCCAGGGGCACTAGAATGTAGGGGAGGAGGATGGAGCCTGCACGTGTGCTGGGTGTGTTCCGCGTCCCACCAGCTGAGCACAGCAAGATGGCGGTACCGCTATGTACAAACGTGTGGGCACTGTGGCAAATGCGGGGACATCTATGTCAGCAAGATAGGGATGCACAATATTGGGCCTTGCCAGGTAGGATCCGCAGTTCTGCAGTCACCAGGCTCACTCCTCAGGCCTGTTCGCCGTGCTTGTCAACAAATGGAGGAGTAGTAGCAATAGACTTTCTCTTGGGGACTCTTCAGGTGCCACATGTGCAAACTGCATGCAAATGCGGCCGTTTTCGGAGCCGGGCGGCCGCCAAGCACACACCCACCCCCACCGCGGTCGCCGCAGCGCCAGGCCAGCGCGCAGCCTCCAGTGACAATATGCGGAGGGCCCTGTCCCCTTCGCAAGCCCTGGGAAGCGAGGTAGCCTGGGGAGCAGCAGCCGGCCCAACAACCGCAGCGGCACGGGACAGCAAGGGGGGGGAGGGAGCGCAACGACCGCAGCCTGACTCACACGGTCCACCGATCTTCAAATCCGCACAGAGTCACTTACGGCGATGGGCGGGCGCTTTCTGCGTTTCTTCGGGACTCCAGACGCGCCCGCGCTGGTTAGCCCCACACCGTCTTCGCCACGACGATGCTCCGCCTGTGAAAGATATAGCCGCTCTGCACTCACATCCCCATGTGCTGCATCACTTGTGCTGTCCGGTGAGTCAGTCCAGTTAGTGCAATACAGGCATTCCTTGGGGGAAATCGCTCATGCAGCCGGCTGATGTCTCAAGCTTTACTAGCAGGCAGCCATCTTCGCCTCCGGCTAGGCCATGCCCCCGGCATTCTGAATTATTAATAGAGAAAACTGTGGCACACCCTTTCTCCTCTCATCACCACATCCCACGAATACCACAGACTGCACTTCTGCCTGCTCTCATCTGGGCGAACCTGCCACAGCAGGCTGTGGTGTGCAGCCTATGAGGCTATAACTTATGGGCCAACTTTGATCCAGTCTGCTACAATCTGCCTGTGCTGTACAGCCGAAGAGACTGCAGTCAGAGCTGGTCAGTCTGCTGTGAAGTAACTGCAGCGATGAAAAGGCTGAAGGCTTGCCTGCTCTGAAGTAAACATGCTGCAGCGATGAGCATGCTGCAGGCCTGCCTGCTGTGAAATGAAACAAGCATTGGCATAGGCAATAGGTCTCGCTTTTGGGACCTAATAAGTATTTTTCTTTGTTGTTGTCCTGCCTCTACTCCTGTGTGTTATCTTTACTTTGAGCAGAAGGTTCCTAGCAGAATCATTAACCAGTGCTTCCTGGTGGATGTTCGTTCTGCACATAATTTGTGTGGTTATTTTTTGTTTATTTAAACTTTTACAGGCTTTGCTCTAAGTAATTTAAATTTGTTTTTGGGGTTGTCGTCACTCCTTGCCCCTCCCTGTAGTAAGCTCTTAGGTGAATAAATGAAGATCCCATCCAATAGATGATGAAAACAGGATTCATTCGAAGAGTAAAATAGTCCACGACATCCACCAAGTCTCCCAGCAAAGAATATGACATTTAAAATCAAAGCATTAAAATACATGAGAAACTCTAAGAATGTATGAATCAGTAAATTCCTTAAAGCCTTACCAATACTAATTACAAGTATATATACATACTACACATCTTCCCCTTATGAGACATTAAAAACATCAAGCAAACTAATCTATTTACATACTAAGATAGCATATATATATTCCTAACCACTATACAAGCTGAAACAGAAAATATATATATAATCATTAACTAAAAAACAAATACATACTTATATTTTAATTCATGACATAATCACAATAACGAATAGGTAAGTTTCTTTTCTTGCAGTACCAGTTAATCTACCACCCAATCTCCCACTACACTCTCCTTCCCCTCTCAAAGGAGCAAAAGAAGACAATGCTGAATTAACAGGAACCGTTCCAGAATCCCCAGAACCACCAGGAGAAAGAGCAGTTACAGCATTTTGTGTTTGATAATTCAGCTCCTGACCAGCAGGAATTGAATCACCTTCTTCTACACCATACCCATCAGAATCAGATTCATCACACAAATTGTCATTACGCTTATTCTGGCGAATAATATTGGCTTGCTTATCAGTAATTTTAATAAGTGCATTCTTATTCCACCAATCTCGATCATGTAAAAGAACAGCCATGCGAGCCACTCTGATGACCAGAATAGGTGATGAAAATTTAGACAACCCTTTAGTAACCTTGACAGGCTTTCTAATTATCACCCAATCACCAGGAAATAAGGGTGTCTCCATGACATGCATGCGTTTATCATAGTTCTGTTTGTAGCTTTCTTATTTCTTAACTACAAAATCCCTAACCTTATTAACATCAACCACATTGTGAGAAGAATTTTCAATCAACCAAGTGGGATTAAGCTTAGAAGTCGGAGTACGACCTCGTAATAACACAAAAGGTGATATACCTGTTGTACTATGTGGAGTACAATTGTAATTCCAAATCTTATGAAATAGAAAAGAAGAAATGTTCAAACCACCAGCAACAGCCGTCTGAACCGCTTCTTTTAACAATTGATTGGCCCGCTCCACTAGTCCATTAGAAGCTGGGCTATAAAGAGGAACCAATGATTGTTTAACATCCAGATTTTTTATTTTTAAAGAACAACTCCACATCACTAGCCACAAAATGCGACCCATTATCAGTGATTATCTCATCAGGTGTTCCCTCAGTGTAAAATAAATGTTGTAAAAATAACATAACAGACTTAGCGTCAGCAGATTTAACAAAAGAGAAGTAAATCCATTTTGAGAAATAATCAATTGCAACAAGCGATCATTTCTT
This sequence comes from Lissotriton vulgaris, assembly GCF_964263255.1. Lineage (NCBI taxonomy): Eukaryota > Metazoa > Chordata > Amphibia > Caudata > Salamandridae > Lissotriton > Lissotriton vulgaris. The sequence goes on along the minus strand of NW_028245804.1, from coordinate 659,978 downwards.
CTCACAATTAAAAATAGAAAAAGGACCAGATAAATCCAGACCAATCTTTTTCCAAGCTCTCGTAGGCCATTCCATAGGACAAAGTGGTGCATTAGAAGACTTCCAATGTTTGTCCGAACAAAGACACTGAGGACATTGATCAACATGAGCCTTAACATGACCATCAATCCCTGGCCACCAATATGTTTGTTTGATCTTATTAACAGTAGCCGTAATTCCAGGATGACCCTCATGGGCAAGAGAAATAATACAATCTCTAACACCACGCGGAGGAACAAATTTATCCTGCCGCATAAGAATATCATTAGAACAAGACAATTCCGAAGCAACCTGAGCAAAATTCCTTTCTTCCTGAGATAAACTCCTATCCATAGGCCAACCCTGAATGAAAAACTTCTTAACATTACTCAAACATCCATCTTCCTACGATTTACTCGTCCAATCATCACGAGTAATAGCAAATTTCTCAATCACATCTTCAATAGCAAATACACACTCAAAATCCTCCTCCACACCAACTGGTTGAATATTTGGAAGAGGGATACGTGATAGGCAATCAGCCCTGATATTTTTCCCACCAGGGAGATACTTGATATCAAAACTAAACTCTTGAAGTCTAGCTAACAACCTGATTAAAGGAGAAGAAGCTTTGTTAGAAGAACTGTCAGTCAACATGTACATTAAGGGCTTATGATCCGTGAACAATTGAAATTTGGTCCCCCATATATACATATAAGACTTCTCAACTGACCAAGTGCAAGCCAAAGCTTCACGTTCAATTGTACTGTAGTTCAGTTCAGCTGAAGACAACGTGCGAGATGCGAATGCAACAGTGCATTCCTCTCCTTTGATTATCTGACTAAGAACCGCTCCAAGCCCTCGAGAACTGGCATCAACTGTTAAAATACATTGTACACCATATGTAAATGGTTTAATAGCAGGAGCGTTGATAATTAAACTCTTAACTGCTCTAAATGCCTCTTCCTGCTCGGAAGCCCATACAAACTTAATGTGCTTTTTAAGCAGGTTTCTTAAAGGTTGAACAACCAGAGCATATCCTTTCACAAAACGAGCATAATATTAGCTCAAACCAAGAAATGCTCTCAATGAATCCTTATCTGAAGGAGCAGGAGCACTACCAATAGCATCCACTAATGAGGCTTTTGGACTAATACCCTCACAAGACAAATTATGTCCTAAGTAATCCACATTCTGTGCTAAAAAGTTACATTTGTTCAAATTCAAAGTAAAACCCACATAATGTAGAGTACTTAAAACTCTTTCAATCAAAATATAATGTTGGTCAATAGTTTCAGAATGTACCAGAATGTCATCCTGAAAAGCCTGAATACCAGGACAAGTATCAAAAATCTTGTCCATTAGTCTCTGAAAGATACTAGCAGCGGATGCCAACCCAAACGGAAGACGTTTCTACATAAAAAACCCAAATGGTGTGACAAATGTGGTTAAAGGTTGTGATTTCACAGAAAGAGGGATCTGATGATATGCTGCTCGTAAATCAAACGTGAAAAAGGTTTTACTTGAACCGACATTTGCCAGCATTTCATGAATTTTTGGCAAAGGGTGAACATCAACCACGATGTTCCGATTCAAAACCCTCAAATCCGCACACAGCCGAATCTCGCCAGAAGCTTTACGTGCTACGACAGCAGCCAAAACCCATTCAGATGATTCAACTGGACAGATGATATCTTGAGAACATAGTAGCTCAAGATGTTTCTTCAGATCCTCTTTAACAGATAAAGGTACAGAACATACTTTTTGAACAACAGGATATGCATTCAGCTTCAATTTTATAACATGTTCAAAATCTCTGACCAATCCAATTTTATCACTAAAAACGGCTGAGTATTTCTCAAAAATTTGAGATAATATAGGATCTTGTGTTTTAAACTCATCAATTGATAAAACAGGAAAGTCACCCAGAACAACAAGTTCAGGATATCCGGGTTTGAGCATAATACCTAAAGCAGCTTGGTCACGCAAAAATATGTAGTAAGCTCATAGGTGAATAAATGAAGATCTTATCCAATAGATGATGAAAACAGGATTTATTACAAGAGTAAAATAGTCCACGACATCCACCAAGTCTCCCAGCCAAGAATATGACTTTTAAAATCAAAGCATTAGAATACATGAGAAACTCTAAGAATGTAAGAATTAGTAAATTCCTTAAAGCCATACCAATACTAATTACAAGTATATATACATACTACACTCCCCCTCTGTGTTCACAATTCCTCCTGGTCGTCCCGACAGCGCAGTTTCCAGCTGCTCCTGCTGGATATATATACAAAAAAAAAAATATATATATATATATATACATATACATATATATATATTTTTTTGTATATTGATGTTCTAGCAACTGTAGTAATGTATTTTACATTTTATTGTTAAAGGCACTATCTAGCCGGAAATCAAACCAGATTCCCCAGGTCCGAAGTCGGCAGCTGTGGCGGTTATACCACAGTCTCTCTACTGCTTGTTTACTTTTGCTTTCTACGCTGTAAGCACATGCACTTTCTGAGTCCCACTCCCTTCTGTAGCTGCCTGCATCTAAAAACAAGTATTTGCAATGCAATAGGTCTTGCATTTTTATTGTTTCATGAAGTTTGAAAGAATGCCTGAATGAGGTGTGTGTTGCAGAAGTAAAGATAGTGACTATGAAAGGAGGTGGTTCAAAGGCATTGCTGGAGAATCCATAAGGTGTTACCTGCAAGAATTAATCTGGAAACCGGTCATCAATTAACATGGCAAGATAAAAGCTGGAAACTCTGTAAGGATGAATGCTTGGAAATATATGTGGAACAAGGTCAAAGCTGGAGACCAGAAAAGACATGCAGTGCAGGAGTAATGGCAAAGACTATAGAATATAAAGAGGCACCAGCAAGGATAGAGACCACATTGCGTCTGTGGTGCGCGGATAAAGCTGGCATCAAGAAAAGGAATGGAGACTATATAAGAGGCATACACAGTACCATTTCTTTTTAGGCCTGGATTTAGTCAAAACCTTTTGATTTTAGAAAAAACAATATTATATATACTTAATACATTTTCTAACAGTGCCAAATGCACCCATGTTGCTCTTTTTATACCCAGTAACGGCCACAGGTTTCACAGAAGTGAATATAAGAGACTCATTTCCAGTCTAAAAAGATACACCAGAACCCAACGACCTTCTGAAGTAATCAATATAATTCACATACATATTTTGTGGCATTCCAAAACTGCAGCAGTTAAACATATATATCTCATTCCACAAAATTAGGAAGACGATAACATTTTTATATTACATAAAAATTCAATGAGTTCCATACCAGCAAACTATGGCCGTGCAAGTTACTAGGCAGTTAAAAAAATGTATGTGGCCTAAGCCATCTATGTATAGATTAAAGTGCAATGTGCAATTGGGTAGGCTGTAAAATAGACCTTTAAGCAAAATTACATAACAGTATAAAATAAACAATTTGACAGGGTTGAAACAATGTCAAACAAAACATTTATTGTTTATGTAAAACAGTAAAAATAAAATATAAACTTTTACATTAAATAATGTTTCATGAGATTTATAGCAGCAGTGATATAATCAAGTGTAGCCATACAAATTTCAGGAGGGGCTAAAGATTGGATACATCCAAGGCCCTCTTAATGTGAGGAAAAGTGATTGTGCAGAAGGACAGGACGTACAAATAGAACCCTTAATCTATACTAATATAATAAAGAGAGAGCCCAAACCTTTGAGGCGGATAATCTCAGGAACCACAGCACCAATCACAACACCCAATACAGCGTTGGAAAGGGCAGTTGCAGCAGAAGGACATAGGCTATGCAGACGCCCACCATATACATTTAAAAGGTAAAAGAACTGTGCCAGCGAAGTAGTCCCTTGTGGGCGTGTCTGCGTTGTGCTGTGGGCTTGTGCTGGGGGCGTGTGGTACATTCCGCCCTTCATGCCATGTCTCATATTGTGTGCTGTGAACGTGTGTTGGGGCGTGGGCGTGTGCGGGGCGCGGGATTACAGAAAAGAAAGCGAGCGTTGTGCCCAATATTTCATGGTTTTTTCTTCCCAGGTTCTGTACATTCTAGCTCCGGGTGTCCACCCTGCTCCCTTTAAATACCCCTGCACCCCATAATCATAACCCACCCTTACTCCTTAAAATACCCCAACACCCTTAAACACTAACCCATCTTAACCCTATAAATATACGCCCTGTACCCCAAAACCCAACCTATCCCTAAACCCTAAAAATACCCCTGTACCTCAAAACCCAAACCTACCCCTGAACCCTATAAACACCCCTGTACCTCAAAACCCAAACCTACCCATGAACCCAAAAAATACCCCTGTACCCCAAAACCCAAACCTAGCCCTCAACCCTAAATATACCCCTGTACCCCAAAACCCAAACCTACCCCTGCAGCCTAAAATACCCCTGTACCCTAAAACCCAAACCTACCCCTGTACCCCAAAAATAACCCTGTACCCCAAAACCCAAACCTACCCCTGAACCCTATAAATACCCCTGTACCTCAAAACCCAAACCTACCCCTGAACCCCAAAAATACCCCTGTACCCCAAAACCCAAACCTAGCCCTGAACCCTAAATATACCCCTGTACCCCAAAACCCAAACCTAGCCCTGAACCCCTAAAATACCCCTGTACCCTAAAACCCAAACCCACCCCTGAACCCTAAAAATAACCCTGTACCCCAAAACCCAAACCTACCCCTGAACCCTAAAATACCCTTGTACCCAACACCCTTAACATACCCCTGTACCCCAAAACCTAAACCTAGCCCTGAACCCTTAAAATACCCCTGTACCGCAAAACCCAAACCTACCCCTGAACCCTAAAAATACCCCTATACCCCAAAACCCAAACCTAGCCCTGAATCCTAAAAATACCCTTGTACCCCAAAACCCATACCTATCCCTAAACCCTAAAACTACCCCTGTCCCCCATAACCCAAAACTATATCTGAACCCTTAAAATACCCAAACACCCCAAAACATAAACCTCAGCACCCCAAAACATATACCCCTATACCCATACTTACCTTATCCAAACATTTTTTTTAAAAACATGCTTTTACCATTCATGCATTTACAATGAATTTCGTTGTAAATGTATGCGTGGTAAAAGCATATAAAATGTAATGCCATGCGTTATAATGGCTTTGCGGAGTCATGGTACTTTCGTAATGAAATGGTATGTGATGAGTGATGGTATGTGGAAAGAAAGTTGCGGAATAATGGGTGTTTACCCTCCCCCGGTAAGCACATTGGTGGCACGGCGGCCCACATCTCCAGCAACATACTCATATTTTTTCACCACCGATTTGAAAAATGCACAGGTCTCTCTCATTGATGGCCAGCACCAACATACACTTTTAGACACCCCTCCCGCCACAAGTTCTAGAATTGCGAACTTTAGAGCTGGGGAGCTACGTTCGAATCTCGGCATCAGCTCAACATCCTGTGATTCCAGGCAAATTGCTTTGTCTCCCCGTGCCTACCACAAATGAATGTGTTCTTCTGTAATGTAAAATGTGCTCATGCCATGTTGTCGAGTTGGCGCTATATAATATTGCAAGGAAAAATAAAGTAGGGAAACTCGAGTTCACACACTACTGAACGCGCACTCTTAAGTGCATCAGCAGTGCACTGTGAATCGGAGCGTTTCACAGGCCTGTCACAGATAAGAAATGCTATCAAAATAAAATCCTACAAAACAATGTACTAATGGCCGGCAGCAATTCATACCTGGACAACGTCGGGACGGACTGCTAGTGTAAAATACAATGTGAAAAATAACAAAGGGCACAGTTTATTTATTTATTTATTTAATGCCATTTGTAGAGCGCGTACAATTACCCTTAGGCGTCTCGGCGCTGAAAATGCATTGATGTCTCACCATGATCAGGAAGTACGGAGCTGTGAATTACTGATTGAATAACCATGTTTTCAGTTTTTTTCTGAACTGAAGAAGTGTGGAGCTTGTTTTTATATGGTTAGGTAGGGTGTTCCAAAGTCTGGGGGCCGCAATTGTAAAGCGGCGATCGCCCCAGGAAACTGTACGGCTACGTTGGACCACTAATTGGTTGAGAGAGGTGGATCTGAGCGTTCTCGATGGGTTATAAGGAATCAGTTGCTTTTTAAGGAAGCGTGGTCCTTGATCCTGTAATGATTTGTATACCGTACACAAAGCTTTAAATTTGACCCTGTTGTGGATGGACAGCCAGTGGTAGTTTTTGAGCGTGTCCGAAATGGGTACAAATTTGGGTTTTTTTGCCAGTACGCGAGCGGCAGCATTCTGCACGGTCTGTAGTTTTTTGGTAACTCTGCTCTGAGCATTGAGCAGCAGACCATTACAGTAATCTAGCGATGTGAGCACTAGGGAGGTGACTAATGTTTTAGCTGCTGAGTCTGGTAGATAAGGTGTAATTTTTCTTACCATTCTGAGCTTGAAGTGGGCATTGGCTGCCACCTTGTTTGCATGGGCCATGAAGTTAAGCTGGTCATCGAAAGTAACACCTAGGTTTCTGACTTTGACCGTGGGGCAGGGAGGTGTGCCTAGGGCCGATGGCCACCAGGTTTCCGACCAGACCGGGGAGAGATTACCAAAGATCACCACCTCCGTTTTATCGGAATTAAGCTTCAGGCAATTCCTTGCCATCCACTCGCCGATAGCAATCATCCCACCTTGGAATCTCTCCGCCACCCTCTGACCATCGCCCTTTATAGCCAGCACCAGCTGCGTGTCGTTTGGGTTGAAGTTGCAGTTGTTTGGGTTGAAACATCCTCACATGAATATTTTGAAAAAGAAGTAACTCAAGATCCAGCCAATGGAAAGGCAAATAAATGATGAATTAGATTTAATCTCAGCCTTGTCAAGTATGCTGAGGATTAGCACACCATATCAGGTAGGGCTCAGTACCAGAAGCAATAGACATTTGCATATGGTTAATAATGCAACATGAATTACGAGATTTGTTTTATACTACCCTTCTCACAGTATGAAAAACAACTCTTTCTCACCCTTTCATTCGTCTGACATCCTGTTTTTTCAGGGAGACTGAAAAGAGATCAATCAGACTCAAGGTTTTTGACATAAGGAAGCCATGGGATTGCGTTCACATTTTCAAGATTTAGACAATCAATCAAAACTTCCCTTGATAGACCAGCCCTGGGGGTGCTCCAGAGTTTTTACCACAGTAGCAAAAGGAGCAAAATCAATAGAGTCCTCCAAAAAAACAACCCTGCTTTCACATGTGTGATAAAAGTTACGTTTGATTTTGGTAAAGCTAAAAGTCTAGCTAAAACATATTTTTCGGGGGCGTGGCCAAGATGGTGACTGAGTAGGACGTAGCTGCTCGTCGCTCCGACCTCATAACTGGGCCAAGGCCTTAGCTTTGAGTAGCTGTGCCATTAATATATGGTTAAATGGCCCTGAGGTGATCCCGGATGCCGTGGAGACCTGTTTGTCTGGCATGGATGACGGCTGAAGCTCATCGCCTTGGCATCGCGAGCTGGATAGGTGCTGCCAGGGAGGTGGCCCGGACGCAGCCGGATTAGGCCAGAACTACGCAGCAGAGCGCTCCAGAGCCTCGGCGGCTACAAATGCTGGGTAGGTCCAAGGGACAGCGAGGGCTCAGAGAGTTACCTGAGGGGGCCCCGCAGATCCCTGGATAGCTGTGGTAAAGCAGAGGGAGCAGCGGAGAAGTCCGGCCTCGCCCGGGACGTGTCGCCGAGAAACGGCTGCATCGAAAACAACCCAGACAGGTCGGGTCTGAGACCCTTCAGGCAAAAGCTCTGGAAATCTGCCAAAAGCATTGAGGGCACGACCTACGGGTCTGAGCGACAGTTGAAACCCCTTGCCACGGTGTCGCGGGCCGAGGGATGCTGCCTGAGAACAGCTGAGCGGATCTGGAAAAGATCGAGCTGCGGAGGAGACACAATGCAGAGCACACTGGTGCTTCGGCGGCCAACAGAACTTGGGAAGGCCCAAGGAGCAGCGAGGGATCAGAGGGAGACTTGAGATAGCCCCCTATGGACGCCTAAAGAGCAACGGCAGGGCGAAAGGCGCAGTGGAGGGGCCCGCCCAGAGCACAGCACAGAGGAATAGACGCCTTGAGAACAGCCCGGACAGGTCAGGACTGCGGCCCTTAAAGCAGTAATACTTGCGGAGGCCCCCCGCCCGCGTCCAACAGAAGATGCTGCGACTCGACTAGGTGAGCAAGTGATCCCGAGAGGGGCCTTCATAGGAGATCCGGTAGTAGAGCCCTGGGTTGGACATAGACTGCGCAGTGGTGGTCACCTAGGCTGGGGGCTGATTCATGACACGCTTCGCAATTGTAAAAGCACACAGTCTCCGGCACGAGAAGCTGGCTGTATATAGCCTGAAGGGGCAAAGCAAGCAGTATTAAAGATTGCGCCCTAAGCACGAACCGTGAGGTTCCGTGACAATTGTAAGTGATGTTTTTGACTCGCACGAATATGGTCAAGTCTGGTATCTATGAACCGCAAATAACGAGTTTAGTGGATATGTGCAGTTTCGCTGTGCTAACCTAAACCGTTCGTTTGTTATGTGGGTTTTTCTATCTGTACCCACGGGTTCCATCTTAGATACGGCATCCATTTTGTCTCTTGCCCTCAAGTAGCCAGCGAACGGACGTTGTCCGCTTCGCGACCCTGGGACTCCCAAGATATTTGCAGAAGCCACATGTCCTTTGAAACTGTCTTTATGACGAGGGGGATGATACTGTAAGGTAGATGGCCCCGCTCGAGGCTCATCTTGCCGTGCCGGTCTATTGTCTCAGCCGTGCATCTCATTAGGCACGTCCCTTTGATGCCTGTAGCTCGTGTTTCCCGATACCTCCTCTTTTACACCCTCTCCAATCCCCCACTGTCTCCATCTTCCTCCACACCTGTTCTTGTTCCTTCTTCGATCTGTTTTACTGCTGATTGGAATGTACTAATGGTGGGAAGATGGGTTTTTACAGTTGGGAACCGCCAAATGTTTCCGCACTTATGTTCCGGACCTTGTGTGTATCAAAGTGACCAAAACGACCCCTCTGGGGGATAACTATGGGAACCAAGCCATAAACCTTTGTGTACCATGTAACCCTATGGGTAAATTGTGTATAAAAGGAGCGATCCACAGAACCAATTTGAAGCAGTCTCCACAAGTAGCACATGTTGTACTTGCCGTGATTTCTGTGTTCCCTGCAGTAAATAAAGCTCGAATCTTTGACGCCGAAGGAAGTGTCCCGTGTCTCTGTCACTTGTACGCCGGAGCAGGTTACCCACGAAGGTTTCAGGTGTTGTTCCCTGACACCGCTGGGTCTTAAATAACTCAGTCCTTCAGTTGGCGCCCACGTGGGGCTACATCAGTGGTACCGGTCCAAGCCCGACGATCGTGAGGAACTTCGTGTGAAATCTCCGAGGGAAGGTGCACTCCGCTTCATCGATCCTGTTGTCGAAATAAGTGGCCCGAAGACTTTTCCCACGAAGATTCCCGCCTCCTGACGGCTGCGAAGGACTGCTGCCCTGACTGTAGACCTGTTTTGGCGCCTGGCGTAGACCTTGGTATAGCGAGACGATTGACGGGCCTTCCTGGTGACGCCATCGATTTTTGAGTTAAGTATTTGTGGGTCGCTCCCAGTGTTCTTGGTTGTGGTTCTTAGTTGTTGAATGGTTCCATTGCATTTGTGGTTCTGGGTACTTTCTTGTGATATTTGACGACTGCAGACGCCAAAAACCGAGGGTTTTCGCTCTTTGCTGGGACTTGGTAAATCCCGTAGCCCTTGAAGTTTGTGAAACTCGGCTAGTGTGCAAGATGCCTGGTCGTAGTACTTTGTTTAGTTGTTTCAGACGTTGTGGCACGGATTCCCGACTGGAGGACTCGTGCCCGATACCTCCGGTTGGAACTCCCACTTATGAACTGTACAGTAAGCACGGATTGGGCCCGATTACTTTTAATGATTACTGGATTCTGTATACTAAGAAGGATGGTGTCCTTAGTTGGCCACCTCATGGTAGTTTTGAGACTCCAATCTTAGATAATTTAGAGGCTAAATTATTTGCGAAAAAGTCAAGGCCGGCCATGTTTGATGCCTTTCGGTTGTGGCGTAAAGAAGCCCGACAGAAAGAAATCAGACAGACTAAACGAAATCAGAGAGATGGTGTTGCTACCACTGTAAAGAAAGCAGAGCAGTTTCAGCGTGATAAGGAGGATAAGGAAAAGGAAGTGTTCGATAGGCTACAACGTATGTCCATAGATAAATGCTATCCTGTTTTGCCTACGGAGTCGGATAGGAAGGAAGAACCAGTTGAGGATCCTTTAATGTCTTATCTTCTGAAGTCACCACCTCCATATGTACAGGGTACCGCAGCTCCTGTGGTTCCCCCTGCACCTATTCTTCCACCTATTCCTCAGCCTGTTCCTCAACCTGCACCTGTTCTTCCGACTGTTCCTGCTCCTTTGTCTGTTGCTATCCCTACTGCTCCTCCACTTCCACATACTCCTGCTCCCGCTACTGCTCCTGTTTTGTTAACTCCTGTTGTTGCCTCTGTTTCTACCTCTTCCCTTGTCAGTCCTGTGTCCTATACTTCTCCCTCTGTTCGTAGTCGTACTTCTCCTGTTGCGGCTAACTTCTTTCATTCTCTCGGACCTGTTCTTGGGTCCGCTGGTTCAGATGGTCCTCAGAGACGTAGTCAGCTTCCCGGTAATAGGGAACGCGCTTCGTTATATAATATGGCGATGGGTTGGATGACACATCCTCTTAGAAATCCACTGCGTGTTGTACTCGATACGTTCTGTCAATTCAATATACCAACCCAAAGATTTGTGTTCGAAGAAATGTGTAAGGTCCTTCGTGATCAGATATCTGCTGATGCACCTGACGAGGTGCTGTCCGCTTTGTCTAACCTACAGCTTCAGTTCTCGAATGGATTGATAGTGGATACCAACGTTCGACGTGCTGTTGAGCGGTTGCTATCTTTCCGTCCTACTCCTATACCTCAAGCCTTGTTTGTTGAGGATGTTGAAAGGCAGCCAGATGAGTCTGGTCAATTTCCTATGCGCGAAGTTCCACCGGTATGGATGCCAGGTAATCCTGCAGCTGCTCCACCGATCTTGCCATATTTCCAGAGAGTGTGGATACACCTCCCATGGAAACGTTCGGAGGTGTTACAGGTGAAGCAATCATTGCCTGACCCTCGCAAAAATCCTACAGGGTACTACAAGGAATTATCGCAGCTCGTAGATGCTACGATAATGAACCTTGCTGATATCGATATGCTGTTCGGCAACGTTGTACCGCAACCAGTATGGGCTAAAATCCGTCAGGAAAATCATCCGAATGAACTAGGTGGTGATTGGGCTGCCATTGTAGCGGCAGATGGTCGACAAACTGGTGGTGCTAAACCCGAGCAGTTGATTGCTGCTCTTCCTCAACGAATAATTACGCTAATGAAAACTCTTATGCCAGCTATGAGGGTGAATTGGGACAAATTGTCGGCTTGTAAACAGAAGAAGGACGAGAGTGTCTCCGACTTCTTTACGAGATTCGAGGAGGCATTCATCGACCATAGTGGTCAGGATATGGGTACTGAGGGTGGCCAACGGTTGTTTGTGGATAAATTTGTCTCTAACTTATTGCCCGATTTGAGCAATAAATTGAAGAATTCAGAAAGTGCATGGGCCGTTTCTATCTCAGCTCAGATATTGGCCACAGCACAATATTATGAGAATAGAGAGAAAGAAGAGAACGACCGTGCTGATAAAAAGACAAAAGAACTTAAAACTAAAGTGTTGTTACAGCAAGCGTATCCTCCACGTTCGAATCAGAATGCTTCGCAACAAAATAGATCGCAGTCGCAATCTAATCGACCACAATCTAGAACTGACTCCTCTTCCCAAAGATCCTCTTTAGGGTACAATCAGTGTGCCTATTGTAGACAGGAGGGTCATATAAAATTCAATTGTCCTGTTTTGAACGACCGTAATAGTGGTAATTCATCTAGAGGAGGTCGTGGTGGTTCTCAACAGACATCACGCGGTAGGGGTCGCGGTGTTCAAAATGATCGTTCAGATAACCAATCAAATTCTAATAACTGTTTTGATCAACGTGGATCATCGCAAGGACGATCTGCGCAGTATAATGTAGATGATTATTACGTCGATCAGGGAACTGACGACAGTAATTACTAGGACAGCCATAGACAAGGAGAGGGAGTGGTATCAGTTCCGGTTGATCAGAGAGGGCCTTACGTCGCAGTTGCTACATCGGGCGTCGTTGAGCCTTTTCTGCTGGACACTGGTGCAGCTAAAAGTTCCATTATGCATTCGAAACTCCCTGGCGCACCTTTGTCTGGCTTAACCAATGTTTCCGTTGGATTCTCTGGCGCCCCCGTTAGCAATCCAGTTTCACGCCCTTTGCCTCTTACAATTGGGCCATGTGAGCTTGAAGCTCCGTTGATTTTGACTACTGGTTGTGGTGAAAATCTCTTGGGTCTGGATTTACTAAAACGTTTGTATGCAACTCTATATTGTTCTCCTGCAGGTGTAAAGCTTACGTTGGGAGAGAAGGTTGTCTCTCCTATGTACTTGTCTCTTGATAAGCTTCCACCGGAATTGAGCTCCCTTCCTGCATCTTTGTAGGCAACAGGTCCCAATGATGTGGGCCTGCTTGACATCTCCCCTTATGTTGTTCAGTTGAAATCCAATGTGCGATTGCCACGTATTCCCCAATATCGTATTTCCCTTGATGGTGAACGAGCACTGTTAGCGATCATCTATGATTTGATCGACAGAGACGTTATTGAAGAGACTCGGGGAAACGTGTGCAACAGCCCTGTACTGCCTATTTTAAAACGTACTGATCCTTCGAAACCACCTGTTTATCGTTTTGTTATCGATTTACGGGAGGTTAATAAAATTGTGATTCCTCAGTTCCCTGTTGTGCCTGACATCACGGCGCTACTGACTCTGATTCCAGCATCTGCGTCTTGGTTTTCGGTGATCGATCTGAAGAATGCGTTCTTCAGCATCCCGATCGCAGAGGAGAGCAGAGACCTTTTCGGTTTCTCTCTGGGTGGGCGCAGCTTCCGGTTTAAACGCGCTCCTCAAGGCTACTGTGAGAGTCCATCGATTTACAGCCAAGCCTTGAAGGGTCAACTGGATGCGTTTATGTTGCCGGCTGGTGCGGCTTTAATCCAATATGTCGACGACTTATTGGTAGCTGCAGATACTCAGGACATTTGCAAAACTGCTACGGTGTCGTTGCTACAACATCTCTGCGAGTTAAATCACAAGGTGTCACCTTCTAAACTCCAATATTGTTGTCAAGAAGTAACCTATCTAGGTCACTTATTGTGAAAGGAGGGAAGGCGGTTGACCCCAGAAAGAATTGCAGCAATTGCGCGAATGACTGTGCCAGCAACACAAAGAGATGTGCGTGCCTTTCTAGGTATCACGTCGTACTGCAGGCAATGGATTCCAAATTTTTCATTGCTAGCGAAACCATTGGTGGCTCTTACGTGCAAGGATGTTTCAACTCCTTTACCATGGACGGAAGAATGTCAGAAAAGTTTTTCTGAACTGCGTGACTCATTGTGCTCGGCTCCTGTGTTAGGTACTCCTGACTACAGTAAGCCATTCACGTTATATGTTCACGAGAGAGAAGGTTGTGCTTTGAGTGTCTTAACGCAACCTTTTGGTGGTAAGCAACGTCCATGTGCATATTTTTCCTCGACCTTGGACCCGGTAGCTAGAGCGTTGCCGAGTTGTCTGAGAGCAACAGCGGCAGCGGCGGTGTCCATCCGACAATCAGCAGGATTGGTCATGGATAATATGCTTACGGTGATGGTTCCGCATGCAGTCGACACTCTTTTAAATCGTACGAAAACTCAGCACTTGACAAGTGCGAGGTTGTCCGGATACGAGTTGACGCTTCTGGCAAGTCATATTCAGATAAAGCGTTGCAATGTTTTGAATCCGGCAACTTTGTTACCCATTAGTACAGAGTCAGATGAAATAGCAGCCCATGACTGCTATTTGCGAACAGAGGAGGAAACAAAAGGTCGAGTGGACCTTAAAAACACTCCTTTAAAAGATCCAGAGGGAACACTGTATGTAGATGGTTCGTGTTTTAAATTGCCGAACGGTGATGTGACCACTGCGTATGCTGTTGTAACTTTGAGTACTGTTGTGGAAGCTGCGAGATTGAATCAGAATTCTGCCCAGGCTGCGGAGCTGATTGCCCTAACTAGAGCGTGTGTGTTAGCAAAAGATAAAAGTGTGAATGTGTATACTGACAGTCAGTATGCATTTGGCGTCGCTCATAGCTTTGGACGATTGTGGAGAGAGAGAGGTTTTCTGACATCGCATGGTACGAAGATTCAGCATGGTCAGCTTGTGAATGATCTTTTGGATGCACTTACGTTGCCTAAGCAGGTAGCGATTGTTAAATGCAGTGCACATCGTAAGGTGACGGATGATGTTGGTCGTGGTAATGCGTTTGCGGATGAGACTGCTAAGGAGACTGCCCGGAACCTTAGCACTCGAATGTATGTGACGAGTTCAGTTAGGTGGCCTACAGAGTCGAGTATGTGTGAAGACACTATTGAGAGCGTGAAGGCGATACAAAATGAGGCCACTGAGACTGAAAAGAAGAAGTGGAATGAAAGTACGGGAAAGTTGGATGTGAATGGTTGTTGGATTGATTTGTCGGAGCAGAAAAGATGGATGTTACCAGATGCGTATGTGCTGGCCGTTGTGACAATGGCACATGGGTTAGCACATATTAGCGTGAAAGGTATTTGCAAGTTGTTATCTCCTGTGTGGAAGAATGATGGTATCACGAAATGTGCTGAACGCTTGGTTAAGAACTGTATGGTATGCATGTTGTACAATCCTGGTAAGGGAACCCCAACTCCTCCTGGTAGTTTTGCTCCCCCTTCATGTCCCTTTGAGGTGATTCAATTAGACTTCATCCATATGGAGAGATGCAATAACTTGAAATACGTTTTAGTTGTGGTTTGCGCGTTCTCCCGATGGATTGAAGCCTATCCTCTCAAGGACAACACCGCTTTGTCAACGGCAAAAATCCTACTGAAGGAATATTTTCCTCGGTATGGAATGCCTCGGGTCGTGTGGTCTGATAATGGAAGTGAGTTTGTGGGGAGTGTGATGAAGAGTGTGTGCAAAGGCCTTGGAATTAATCAAAAATTCCACAGCGCCAATCATCCCCAGTCAGCTGGTTTGGTTGAAGGGTATAATGGCACCCTTAAACTAAAATTAGCAAAGATTCAGGCTACGATTGGTCTTTCGTGGCCTGACGCTTTACCCTTAGCCTTATTGTCAACAAGGGCAACCGTACACTCCCGAGTAGGGCTCAGTCCCTATGAAATAGTGTTCGGTCGTCCTGCAAATGTTTGGGGGGTCCCTAGACCGGGTGTGTTCTGTGATCTTGAGTATCCGATGTTGATTGACTATCTTCATGACTTGACTGCTAAACTGAGGTTAATTCACCAACAGGTTTACGAAGCACTGCCGACGCAGACTGAGGGTCCAGGCCACCAGCTCCAGCCTGGAGACTGGGTGGTTACCAGAAATTTTTCTCGGAAGAAGAACTTGGAGCCCAGGTTCACCGGACCCTACCAGGTCCTCCTTGCCACGAGAACTGCTGTTCGTCTTGAGGGGCGGAAAAACTGGGTGCACGCCACCCATACGAAGAAAGTCCCTATTCCGTTGCCGGCAGACTCGTGGGTGAGGAGAGGCATTGCATCAACTGAAACCGAAGGGTTGTCGGCGTTTGTTCCTTTCAGTGACGCACAACCTGTCGGAGAATCCTCAGTGCAGCAGGAAGACACTGTTGAACATTTGTCATCAAAAGACTCAAGACCAGAACATTCGACTGATCAGCAGGACGCTGTCTCTTCAACGGATCCTTTGTTTGACGAGCAGACACGTCCTGGGAAAACCCGATACTTTTTGCGATCCCGCACTAAAGACTAATAAAAAGATCCTGTTCTGTCCCTTGACAACTGCATTATCCCGTTTTCCACGATCAGTCTGAACACCTGTATCATTGTAATTATTCTTGTACATATTGAAAGTTTTTTCCCTACGTATTTTTGCTTCCACAGCTGAGAGACACTGATTATAAATAAAGGCCGTAGGGCCGCGCGCGTACTTCTTTCTGGTTAGCAGGTCTTGACACTAGGTTAAAGACCGTCGGTTCCTGGGAACTCCTGGGAATTGACTACTGCTACACAGAACGAAGTACGTCAAGAAACGTTGCGGACGGTCATATGGGATGGCGTTTTCAAAGCTGATGGATGTGGAAAGAGCACAGGCACAAAGATTTGAGCTGCAGCGACTTAGTCGTACGAAATGTTTTATGTTTCAGATATTTGTATTGTTTTTGATTGTTTCTGCATTTTTTGCGGGTGGGGTGTACTATATGATGTCGTACTTCTTACCTTCTGCCATACCTACACCTATTCCTACTTCTGACTCTAAATTCACCTCTACCGTGTCTCCTCATTCCTTCCATATCTTACCCGAACACGAGCAGGCTAGACGTGCAGAATTTCGCAACAATTCCTTTATTCAGCTCCTTCACCAGCACCAGTTAGTGGTTAACACTACTAATTGTTGGGTGTGTGGGTTAATGCCACATACCACAGATAAGGGAATTCCATATTTGGTTTTACCGTATAGTTCCCAGGGTTCTGCTCGAGCATTCCAAACAATGTTCCGAAGCGCACTAGGTTTCCACCCCATTCGAGAACCACGTTCTCCCTACTCTGGCCCTGGCTCGTATCAGAAGCCTTTGTCTATAGCGATAGAGGATTTAGATAGCGATATCTATGATCCCTCGCTTATTCCCGAAGAAGAGGTACAAGCCTATAGGGTCCTGAGTAGAGGCGAGTATAGTGTGTTCACTAGTGAAAAACAGCTTAAAAGCTCACCCCCGATATGGGTCGTACCCCACATTGGTAATTTTTGTCTCATAGGTCGTGGCCGAAGATCGAAAGCCCAACTTGGAGAGAGTGCTTGCACTGAAAATTACATATTGCCGATGGTCTCATCCCCTGTGTTTCTGGCTGCCAAGGGTACATACTTTATCTGCCATGATCGTGCGTATGCATGGTTGCCCTTCGACTTTGTGGGCTCATGTTTTATCGTAAATTTGTTGCCTCCGACGTTTACTGTAGATGCAGATTATCACAAGACTAGAATTGTGAGAGGCGTAATTAGCGAAGAGGACACTGCCGGTCAAGAGGCAGGAGACTTTTTCAAGGGTTTCCTCCCGTTTTGGGGGCCTATGGTTAATAGTAGGAACCTGAGACAGTTGACTCGAGTGGTGGAATCGACAGCTAATATTACTGCCAGTGCCCTTGGTAATATCACCACAGAACTTCAGGCGGATAGACTTATGACGTTACAAAACCGTATGGTTTTAGACGTGATCTTAGCAGATCGAGGTGGGGTATGCAAGGTGATCCATTCGAGCTGCTGTATTTTCATTCCAGATAACGCTCCGACTGTTTATCAAGCCATCTCAAAGTTGCATAAGATCTCTGAGTCCATACACGTGGACGTAGGGGATTGGACGCTGCTTGGGTGGTTTTGGGGCCTGATGTCGACTTGGGGTTGGAAAATTCTGATGATTATCGGAGTTGTTGTGGCGTTCCTGTTCACGTGCTGCCTTTGCGTGCAGTGTGGTCCTGCCTTATGTGGCCTCTGTGCCACAACGTGTATAAGACAGCCGCCTGTTACCAAAGAAGTTCGATTGGACAGAGCTATGTTACAGCAACATCTAGATGGTCTGATGAATATCGAGTATGATTCCGACTAGTGCTTGCCTACATGAGGGCAAAAGGAGCGTCTGAGGTTCCGTGACAATTGTAAGTGATGTTTTTGACTCGCACGAATATGGTCAAGTCTGGTATCTATGAACCGCAAATAACGAGTTTAGTGGATATGTGCAGTTTCGCTGTGCTAACCTAAACCGTTCGTTTGTTATGTGGGTTTTTCTATCTGTACCCACGGGTTCCATCTTAGATACGGCATCCATTTTGTCTCTTGCCCTCAAGTAGCCAGCGAACGGACGTTGTCCGCTTCGCGACCCTGGGACTCCCAAGATATTTGCAGAAGCCACATGTCCTTTGAAACTGTCTTTATGACGAGGGGGATGATACTGTAAGGTAGATGGCCCCGCTCGAGGCTCATCTTGCCGTGCCGGTCTATTGTCTCAGCCGTGCATCTCATTAGGCACGTCCCTTTGATGCCTGTAGCTCGTGTTTCCCGATACCTCCTCTTTTACACCCTCTCCAATCCCCCACTGTCTCCATCTTCCTCCACACCTGTTCTTGTTCCTTCTTCGATCTGTTTTACTGCTGATTGGAATGTACTAATGGTGGGAAGATGGGTTTTTACAGTTGGGAACCGCCAAATGTTTCCGCACTTATGTTCCGGACCTTGTGTGTATCAAAGTGACCAAAACGACCCCTCTGGGGGATAACTATGGGAACCAAGCCATAAACCTTTGTGTACCATGTAACCCTATGGGTAAATTGTGTATAAAAGGAGCGATCCACAGAACCAATTTAAAGCAGTCTCCACAAGTAGCACATGTTGTACTTGCCGTGATTTCTGTGTTCCCTGCAGTAAATAAAGCTCGAATCTTTGACGCCGAAGGAAGTGTCCCGTGTCTCTGTCACTTGTACGCCGGAGCAGGTTACCCACGAAGGTTTCAGGTGTTGTTCCCTGACACCGCTGGGTCTTAAATAACTCAGTCCTTCAACCGGAAAGGGTGGACCTGCCGCAATCGGACAAAACCAGCGGCGAGCAGCACAATCGTTAGGGGACACAGAGATTTTATATTGAGAGAGCTTGGGGATGGTTAGATAAGGCCCTGGGGCCTGCTAGCATACGCTCACAGCTACAGGGGGTGACAAAGGAAGCCTCTTCCCTCGAGCAGGACCAGGTGACGAAGCAGTAGCAGCAGGCCCCTGGATACAAAAGAGCTGGTTGTATACAGACACCCTGGTCGGGTCTAACAATCGCAACCAGTGGAACAAATGCAGAGGGGCAAGTCAGTAACATCGTGCTGCACGCACCCGAAGGTGGCCTTGAATACCCGCAAAGATAAGACACCCCTAGATGACTCAGGAGTACGAATATAATCTCAAATAAACCCCCACAACGAGGTATCTTCTGTGGTGCCAGGCGCTTTCGCATACCCCTGGGAATAGCAACAACTCTCTGTCCCGGGACAGTCTCTCAGAGAGAGGTGTTGCCAGGAACTCAAAAATCATGGCGGCCGCTAAAGGGGGGAAAAAGGACGGATCTGTCCAGGAAATGCAACTTAAAACCCCGGCCACATGGCGGAAAATGCTGAAACGACTGTCAGTTGAGATAAAGATGCACCACTTACTCGCGCATTCTTTGTTCCAAAAATCAAGGAACAAAGAATTACGTGTGTAAACAAATATTCCAACGTAAGCGCAAACTTCAAAAGAATTATTCGTAAAAATTGTCAAATTGTCAAACTGGAACCCGACTTTAAAGGCATATTTCAGCAGGAACCACTGTTCGCATTCACCAGAGGGAAAAACATAGGTGAATTATTGAACACTCCGAAAGAGAGGTTGAACAAACAGACATTCAAAGGAACAGTACCATGTTTGAATTGTGGTAATTGCCATAACATTATGATGGGTGCCAGTATCACTCACCAGATGAAAGGTCACAAAATTTCCTTAAACCTTAATGCCACGTGTGACACTACCAACATTATATATCTACTGAAATGCCCATGTGGACAGGTTTATGTGGGCCACACAGAACGGAAACTGCAGACCCGTTTGAACGAACATAAAAGTAATATAAGAACAGGTCAATTGAAATCCACAGTGGCAGTACATTTCATGGATAAGAAGCACAACATAAGCCAATTGAGGGCTTGCGTGTTGGAAATTGTCCCTAAAAAGGGAGGACCCTTGAACAAAAAAATCCTCTTACAGAGGGAAAATCATTGGATTTACCATCTGTGTAGCCTTAAGCCAAATGGGCTTAATGAAAGGATGGAGTTTACATGCTACCTGTAATGTTGAATAGTTATTGTGCATTGTGAATTTTACAGCATTTGTCCAGGAACTTTTTAGGAACAGTATTACTCTCGCATTGAAATCATGTCAGCAAAAGTATTACATTTGATATTTTGTATAGCGTAGGACCCGCGAGATTGACGCTTTTAAGCGTATGTTTAGAATCCAAGGAATTTGCCTCGGTGTTGATAAAGTTAGTTTTTAAAAAAAACATCGGGACTCCTTTAAGGTGCGCATGCGCGAGATTCACGTTTGAGCTAACCTCGTCGAAGCCAAACGGAGCGGAGTGGCTTCACGTAGCTGAGACCTAAACAGTTGAGATTCAGGTGAGAGGCGAGCACTGGGTACAGACACTCACTAACGGCAAGTAGAACGCACATTGTAACAAGAGAATGCCCAAGCGGGCAGTAGCAAGCGCGTAATGACACACTGATTAATGGTTAGAACGGGGAGGTTAGATCATTAGCGGGTGTAACATAGGAAGCAGTGCCCTTTAACTAAAGGAGTATACATTGAGGGACCGAGGTGGAAAGAGTAACATTTACTTAGTATACGCGTAATTAATATTATTTAGTGAGACAGAGTTGAAGCTTTTGATTACAAAGTATGTTATTTGTTTAAATTTACAGGCGTTCCCTGATGAAGGTGCTGATTGCACCGAAATGCATTGGAATGATTTATGTTTACGCCTAACATGATCTAATTTGAATTAAATGTGAATTAACTGGTGGAAATAAGTATTAAAGAACTTTGATGAATTGAACCACAGTATGAACTATATCGTTTATCTGAGCTGGTAACCAGCACTCGATACTTGTGCCTAGGGTGACACACCTGTGACGTAACAGGTGTGCAACCAGTGGAGCCATTGTATTATGGGACATTTAGTTTGACACGCATAGGGCCGGCACTGGGCTCCAGAACGATTATAATATTGGGCCATATTTTAAGGGAAGGCCCTACGAGAATATATCATGATCATGGTTCATATTTATACAAAAAAGGGCTTTAGAAAAAAGTCCATGTATTTTGATATTGGCTCAAGGCACGAGTCACAACCAGATACTATTGGCCTCCCCGGGGGTTCTACTAGACTCTTGTGGATCTTGGGTAAAAGATATAAAATCGGGATTCTGGGAAATTTCTTATTAAGAAAATCAAATTCCTTAGGCCCAGGAATCCTTCATCTTTACCTTGCTCCAACACGCCAATATCAAAATACGTGGACTTTTTTCTAAAGCCCTTCGTTTTAAATGTCAAGTCTTACCTCAAAGACACTACAGATTTTCTGACGAAGGTGGAAGGAACAACATTCGATCCTCTTACATAGATAATTGTGACCATGGACGTTACGTCCCTTTATACGCAGATCCCCCAGGAGGAAGCCCTTGAGGTGATCGAATTGTATCTAGAGATGAGAGAAAGGCCACACAGGGTTCCCACGTGCTTCATCTTGCGACTTGCAGAAATAGCTCTAAAAAAAGAACTACTTTGTATTTAATGATCAGTTCTATATGCAAGTAAAGGGCACTGCCATGGGATGTCCTTATGCCCCAGAAATGTCAGTGCTCTATATGGCACAATATAAAACAAAGTTTGTGGATAACAATAATCCATATACTTGGAACATCCTTCAGTGGTTGCGCTATATAGATGACGTCTGGCTCCTGTGGCAGGGGAGCCAGACCGATCTATTGGCGTTCCACGAGTGAATCAATTCGAGACATAATGACATCAAGTTCTCTATGGAAACAAGCACGACCAAAATGACTTTTTTGGATGTGGTACTGACCTGTGCTGATGGCGTTTTAAAAACTTCACTATACAACAAAGCGACCGACAAAAACACTATCCTGCACCATAGAAGCCACCACCCTAGGAATTTAAAAGCAAACTTGCCCTATGGGCAATTGTTGCGGATACACAGAAATTGTACGGAGATAAGTGATTTTGACAATCACGCCCAGACATTTTGTGAAGAGATGAAACATAGGGGTTACCCGAAAAAACTTTTAAAACATTCCTATAAAAGAGCGAGCTTCACGCCACGTGAATGTCTGTTACAAACAAAAGAAAAGAAAGTGCTAGATCGCCTGGTATGTGTGACCACGTTTGGTCCTGACACACATAAAATGAGACAAACAGTGCTAAAAAATTGGCACCTCTTAGAAGGATTGGAATGTCCTTTTCCCCGCCCAATTTTTGCGTACAAAAAGAACAAAAGTATAGGACAGCAAATTGTGAGAGCAGACTTGGTACAGTCTAAACCCAAACATGACCTTTTGTCACTCTGGAACAAGAAACCGGTGGATGGCCACCACAGATGCGGCAATTTTGTCGCATGTCCAAATACTATTGAAGGAAATGAATTTGTACATCAGGAGGTGAAGTGGAAACATTTGGGTTTCTCGAATTGCAGGACTAAAAATTTCATATATGTGATAATTTGCCCATGCAAAAGGATCTACATTGGCAAAACAAACCAGCAGGTTAATTTGCGCATCAGTCGGCACAGGTCACGTATCAAAAAGAAAGTGTTAACAGCCCCCATGGTCGAACATTTCGTAGAGAAGTCTCACACTGAGAATGATTTCAAATGGTCAGTACTCTTTACAATTGGTACCGTACAGCGTCCGGCTGATGTCGACAAGGTGTTGTTACAAAAGGAAGCATACCTTATTCCTAAATTTAACAGTACTTTGACAGGCCTTAATAGCATGTCCGAATTATCAAGGGTTTAAAATAAACCGCAATACACAATGGCCCTAGCGTGATATTGACATAATGGTTAGTTACATTCCTTTAATAGAGTCATACAAAAGACAGATCGCCTGTTCCGTAACACCACCTCATGAATATATAATAGCTGCGTGAGAGTGCTGGCCACTAGCGCAATAATAGTGTTCTTACAGAACGAGGACAACTCCAACAGCTTAAGTGCCCATGCTTTGCAACTCAAAGACCCAAAACCATAATGTTTGTTAAATAATAACGAACTGTGATTGTGACACATCCCCTCAGCGTCTCCAACGCAAATTAATAAAATGCACTCCATTCGCTTGAAAAAAAAAAAAAACATTTTTTGTATAAATATGAACCATGATCATGATATATTCTCGTAGGGCCTTCCCTTAAAATATGGACCAATATTATAATCCTCTTGGAGCCCAGTCCCGGGCCCATAGGTGTCAAACTACATGTCCCATAATACAATGGGACACAAACCCGTTTTTTTATAATGAGTCAAGATGGCCGCCGCAGTCAGTGAGGCGAGCCAGAGGAAGTCTGACACTAGATGCGGAGAGTGAGCGCATTAAGGTATGCAACGCGGCTTTTCCTAACCCCCCCCCCCCCGCCCTCCTCCCCCATAGCTGTGCATGGAGATAGTGGAAACTAACATTAATTGAACGCACGTTATTATATCTTTTTAACACAGTGCGTGATGAAAAACCAGGGATAAAACCGGCCCCAACGGGGTCTTTGAATAACATGAGGAAAGACGAGCAGCGAGTGTAATCACAAGACAGGTACGCTTAACTTAATTATTGCAAAATGACATGTGCACCCAAACTCCGGTTGTTCCAAGCACGCTTGGGCTCAGGTAATTCAATCGGTCCTCCATTTTTGACAGATCCTGGACTGAATAATCGATCATTGCTAAAAAGAAAAAACGACCGTGTTTACGAATCAGGACACGCTTAAGAGGTATGGGACACTTGGCGATTTAAATGTGTAGTTCATTCACTTTTATAGTGAAGTGACAAAACATCACATATAAATCTTTCTCTTAAAACAGGATCACTCACACAGGGACCACGATTCTTTCCTCCCCTCCAAGAGGCGCCGGATGGTGCACATGGAGGTATGTAGACTCGAGATACGAGTGTTTGAGCGCTATGAAACGGTGTGTTGCGGACAGCACTCCTACATGGCTTGCGCCTTCATTCTTTTTCTAGAAATAAAACTTGAAATACAGAGACCCATTTAATACCACGTCATCAGTGACATATATGAAAACAACCCCCGCTTGATCAAATCATACAGGTACAATTTCATGATTCTATAAATAACGTATGGTAGACTTGAGGCTTACAGGTTGTCAATAAAACTTTATTGTTTTCTTGCATCCTATACAGAAAAATAACAAAGCCCTGATGAGGGTTTGAGAACTGGTTACTAGAACCTGAAACGCATCGGCACATCCACAAGAGTTAACTATATCATCAAGTGTTACAGAGAAATAGATATATGCTGTGTTGCTCTTGTCATTTGACGTTGCTTTGTTTTTTTAAATAAGAAATTGATTTACAAACAATGATGAAACGAATGAAACTTTAATGTTTAATGTTTTCTGTCAGTTGGATGTATTTTTGCTTTATGTATATTTTTTGTGAAATTTGCCTAGTTTGTAATGTAATGTAATATATGTGTATCTTCTTTTGCCACAAAGAATCATTTCTTTTTTTTAAAAAGGGTCAAAAACAGAAGTGATAGGTATAAATAAAAGTACCTGACCAGATTTAATGAATTTTTTCATTTGGTCTTCTGGAATACCTGCATTATAAAAATACGAGTGTGTGGGCACTTGTGGTGTTTTTGCTCTAGTATAACGGTCCAGCCCACCCTCAGTCCCGACAATAGGGCCTAACTCCTTTGTGTACAAAATGGAGACAATTAGAGGCAATGAGTTATCAGTTAGCAGCGCTTGACCTTGACAGAGCAGAATATGCAGCACTTCGACTCCGTCATAAGAGAGGTGATAGAGCAGGGAAACTATTAGCTCACAGGCTTCGACTACAAAGGCAGTCATTCAATATCGAGTCCGTGATGGCCCCAACCGGGGAAGAGGCTTCTATGGATCAGGAAATCACCGACACCTTTCGGCGATTCTGAGTAGAGCTGTATTCCGCACAAGATCTTTCTCCGCAGGCCCAGACACAGTATTTCCAAAGTGCCCCTACGTATACAATCACCTCTGAACATGCAGAGGAATTGGAAGCTCCAATCAGAGCTGAAGAAGTAATTTCTGTTATTGCCAGGCTCAAACCATTGAAATCCCCTAGGCCAGATGACTTCTCAGCGGCATTTTACAAAAACCATCGGTCACATTCTATCCCCCATCCTTACCAGAGTATACAATGCTGTAGGCACATCATCTAATCTTCCAAACTCGATGCTGGGAGCGTCTGTGAGCGTGATCCACAAACCGGGGAAAGATAAACGGCAATGTGCTTCATACAGACCCATCTCCCTGCTTAGTATTGATTTTAAACTGTTCACGGGGGTCCTAGCGTCGAGACTATCACCACTAATGCCTGGTCTGGTCGACCCCAAGGGGTTTTGTGCCCAGTTATCAATGCTCAGATAATACCAAATGCATACTCCGCATGGAACACTTAATTCTGTCAATGGATGCAGAGAAAGCTTTCCACAGATGAACTGGAAGTACCTAAAGGCCACACTGCAATATTTCAGATTCTCCGTGAGGTAGAGTGCATGGGTCTTCAGTGGCTATACTGAACCTGTTGCCACAGGCCACCAAAACGGCACCCCCGTTTCCTATACAGAAAGGGACTTTTTGCCTTATACATGCAACCAATGGCTCAACGTATTAGGGACAATCCACTCATCTCAGGCATTCGCTTCGGGGGGATACACACAAAATCAGTCTATATGGAGACAACGTGATAGTAACAGTGGAGAACCCCCAGATATCAGTCCCAGCTGTGCTGTTGGAACTGGAACACTTTTCTCGTGTTGCGGGATTTAAGATAAATGTACATAAATCGCAGGCTCTCAATCTTACCCTAAAACCCCCCACACTTAGTTTCTTAAAAGATACACTCCCAATACAATGGGCAACACTATCTATTCCCTATTTAGGAATCCAATTATTAGCATCAATACAAGATACTATAGCACTAAATTATTCTGCCCTACTTCGCCGAGTCAGAGACGATATACGCCGCTGGAAACCGAATACATTGTCCTTATTCGGTCGAATAGCATCCATCAAAATGACTATATTGCCGAAGATTCTATTTTTATTTCAGACCCTCCCGTTAGAACCACCTAAAGGCATGTTGCGTATGTTACAGCAAGAGTTACCTTCCTTCATCTGGGCAGGCAAGAGGCCTAGAATGTGACACGATCTGCGATACAGGCCTTCGAAAGAAGGAGGCCTAGGGATCCCGAATCTGCAGGAATAATATTGGGCGACACAGATTAAGACATTTGTGGAGTGGTCATGTCCAGAGTCTGAAAAGCACAGTTTTTTTATAGATGGAGCTTTTAGCAGGGTGACCGCTCTGGCAGATACCGTTCTTAACAAAGGCCTCTAGACTTAAGAATCTTTATTGCTCGTGTGTAACTAGAGTTCCTCTCCATTCCTGGGATAGAATAGCAGTTAAAAGGAGCCTCACTTCCTTTCCATCTCCTATAACACCCGTTGTAGATAATATCTCTTTTTCCCCGGGATTGGACGTAAAGGACTTCACAAGGTGGACTGAGGAGAAATTTTGATAAATTGGACACCTCTTTGATGAGTCAGGTCCACTCTCCTTCGAGGATCTTCGCAGTCAACAGGGTCTCCCCGAATTAAAACTCTTCCAGTATCAACAGATAAAGCACTGGGTTATGCACCCGACCATTCGCCCACTGGCGCAGCGCCATCTCACAGCTTTCGAAAAATACCTACTTTCTAAGACAGATGATGCACACCTCATATCACAGTTATATGGCTTAATCAGACAGGCCATGATGCCCCATCAGACACCAAGTCAGAGAAGATGGGAAACAGAATTAGAACGGACCTTCACACAGAAGGAATGGGAGGACATTTACTACAGGGCTAAACACACAGCGTGCAACACACCTATTTGTCTTCACAAATGCAACCCATCAAAAGACCCTTTATGTTGGCGAGGGTGTGGTATGCAGTGCGCATTGACTCACATACCACGGGATTGTCCTCAGTTGAAGTCATACTGGGTGCAGATACTACGTGACATAGATATACATTTCGACACAGAACTACCTCAGCTCCCAACATATATAATTCTTGGATTACCAAAAGCCCTCATGTTCCCTCTCAAATCGCACAAGGGCTGCCAAATCGCACTAGCTCTAGGGGCGTCGCTCAAGAACATTCTCTCACACTGGGGATCTAATTGCATACCTAGTTATACCGGCTGGTTGCATCACATGTGGTACACTTTGGGCATGGAACGAATCTCCCTTTTGCTGGCTGCGAGGGGTGACTCATTCTCAGAATTATGGGGGCCCTTTTTATCGCTGCTCTCTTCTGAGTTCAATGAAGTTACATGCCTCAAATACTTGAGGTTATCGCGCCTTACCAGACAAAAGCCTGACGACTCTCAGGGCGTTGCATCATAAGTATGGATGGGCTCAGTGATCGGGGGTGGGGGGGGGAGAGGGATTTTTTTTAGGGGGGTTTTGTTTGTTGGATGGGAGGTTGATGTTGGGGTTGTTATTATTATCTTTAAAGCTGCCTTCGCCCTGTGTAGTGTTAAGACGCACTATTTGTACCATGCTGTTTATTTGAGACAAGTGTAAAACTCAATAAAGAAATGTCAAACATAAATACGTCTTTTTTGCCGTCTGAAATTTCCCAAGAGTTGTGTAACCCCACACTCCTGCACCTTAAAAACCAAGGGATAAACATTTACTTTTGTATAACTGGGGGGCAGATGTGTCAAGATTCCGTTTTGCGAATCTCAAATTGCGAGAATTTGCGATTCGCAGTTTCAGATTCTCAAAATGGGATGTATGTAAAAAAATCTCTAAATTTTTACGTTTTCTTAAATAGCGCAAAAAAAAATTGCACAATCCTATTTTGCGATTCCTTATTTGCGAAATTCGCAAATTAAGAAATCACAAATCCGTGAATCTGCAATACAGGTGCAGCTTGATGACATCACAACCAGGAAGTGGGAGTGATTAGCTGCACCTGTTTGCCTGAGCCACACCCAGAGTCAGTTTGGAGTGTGTTTGGAGGCTGCACAGCATTTCAAGCTCTGCAATGGAGTCACAGAGGCCACAGGAGGGCATGGAGCCTGAGAAAAGAAAAAGAAAGCACAAGTTTTCTGAGAAAGAACAGGAGGTACTAATTGAAGAAATGGTCTGCAGCCATGAACTCCTGTTTGGGAAAAAAGCCCTGAAGGTACCTGAGGCAAGGAAACGAAAGATATGGCTGGAAATCCAGGTAAAGGTGAATGCTGTGGGAGTGACCAACCGTACCATTGATGAGCTGCGAAAAAGATGGTATGACATGCGCCAAAGATCAAAGGAGAGGGTGGCAGCCAGGTTGAACGAGGCACACAAGATCGGTGGAGGATCTTCAACAGCAGAACAGCCAACACCCCATAAGGAGCTGGTTAAGTCCACTCTCCTGCCTGAGAGTGTGTGTGTGGAGTGGCTGACATTGACAGCTCCGACTCTGCATCCAGTAGTCAAGGTAAGATGCATGGCAAATAATCTTGAAACAGCTACACATAGCATGCACACTGTGTAGAATGAGTGACATGAAGAAACACATTTGACTCCGGTCCACTCCTTACTAGACACGTAGAAATGCTTTATGGGAGTTGTAGTTGGATGAAGTATAGTTTGTGAATGAGACTTATAAAATCATGCCTAGATTGTGGGTTGCAGTGAAGGCAAAATGACAGTCTCAGGATTGAGACAACTTGAAAGTTGAAAACTTTATTCAGTCCAAAATGCATGACAAAACACATACTCATATGTCCCCCTTTACATCCACAGCACAATCAAGGGCACCAGGGGACATTGCAGAGGGAGAGAACTCCCAAATTAATTTGGAACACACAAATGAAGGGGAAAGCAGTGATGGATCCAACCAAACACCCATTATGCGCAGAAAGCGTACATATGTGCCCCCACTGGATCCAATGGAAGACGGCATAGACGGCACTGGGGATTCAAGTGACAATAGATCTGAAATTGAGGAAGTATGTGACCGTCGTGCACAACTGCAACCACAGAAAAGGTCTCAAACAAATGCAGCACGTAGGTCCTTGTCCAGGAGCAGCAGTGGCAATGTTGAGGAGCACACTCTTTTTGCAGGACTGGAGCAGAACATGCTTCAAGTGCAGCGCCTGCAACACACAGCACTGCGTTCAATAAACTGCAACTGGGGTGGTGTGGAGTGCAAAAAAACAATGGATTTAGGCCCAGATATCTGTACTGTGGTGAATGTATGACATTGCTCTGCATTCTGTCCATCAACTGTTGTTTTTGCGTTCAATAAACAGGCAGTTGAACACATTAAATAAAAATCAGAGGCACATGGGTGAGGGCATGATGGCATTGGCAGGTGCCATTGACAAGCTATGTGCTACACTCGAACGCACTGAAAGTGCCAGGAACAGGGCTGCACAACGTGCCAATGCACATATGCACAATTACACTAAGGCTGTGAATCGGCTCTGTGCAACCACCAGCAACCTAACTCGTCGCAGCATCACTATGCAGATACAGATGACACACTGCTGCCAAGACCTTGCCAGAGGGCTAGAACAAGTTACAAATGCAGTTGAACAGATGCAAACTACTAACTCTGGTGGCAGCATACTAATGGTCTCTGGGGAGAGTGAAGAGACCTCCAGTAGGAGCAGCATCCCTCCTACATTGCCACTTACACAACGTCGCAGTGGCAGACATAGTGCTGCATCTAGCCATACAATGGAGGGCACACAGGCAGAACACCGCCCTGCACCAAGCCGTCACCGGAGGAGGTGAAGTAGACAATGACACTATTGTCAAAAGTGATGAAGCAACCAACCAAAACTTATTTCTTGACATTAATCATTAGTGCTATCACTGTGTTGAAACATGTGTTGGGTACTGCTAACATTATTGTGTGTGAAGTGTGAATAAACACATCACATGTTACAAAAATTATTCTTGATCATTATATTTATTTCTTACCTAAAAGTAGTTTTGTGTGATCAGACCGTCTCTGACGTCCAGCAGCTGCCCCTACTCCTGCTGCTGCCCTGCCAGGGGGAGGTGTGCAGTCATCATCCGATGTGTCTGAGTCGCTCACATCAATTTCGGTGCCTTTCCTCATTGCCATGTTGTGGAGCATTGCGCTGCTTGTCACTATTGTACAACAAGTCTCAGGGCTGTACTGCAGTGCCCCTCCACTTTTATGTAGGCATCTGAAACGGCTCTTCAAGATGCCAAATGTGCGTTCTATGACGCTGCGCGTTGATCTGTGTGCCCTGTTATACCTCCTCTCACTTGCATTTGCTGGATTCAGAAATGGTGTTAGGATGAAGTCTCGCACTGCATAGGCAGTGTCAACTGCATGGATGAAAAGGAAAGTTAAGTCAGTGTTCCCCTCCAAAATGAGTAATGGATGGATGTAGGTGTGCTATTGATTTACCTAGCAGGTATCCCTCTCCAAACTCTCCAGCACTCAGACGTCTATGTATCCCACTATGTCGGAAGATGAAAGAGTCATGTGTGCTGCCAGGGTATTTTGCCACAATGTCATTGATGATGTCTTTGGCATTGCACACAATCTGTATATTCAGGGAATGGTAGCATTTTTGGTTCCTGAACGCATATTCTGTTGCTGCTGGTGGTGTGAGGGCGACATGGGTCCCATCAATGCAGCCAATGACACGGGGGAAACGTGCAATTTGATAGAAGTCAAGTTTGGTTTGCTGTAATGCCTGTTAGGTGCTGGGGAAGTATATGTGATGTGCTAGCCTGTTCAGCATTGCATCCAAAAAGGCATGGAAAAAGCGAGATAGAGCACTCTGTGACACCCCACCAACCTCTTCTATGACTCCTTGAAAACTCCCTGAGGCCAGAAGGTGCAATGAGCACAATGCCTCCCCATGGGTGGAAATTGGTTGTGTCCTGCGTGTTGGGTGTTCCAAAAAGGGTTTCAGCTCCTCAATCAGGTCCAAGATGGTGTGTGGGTGCAGCCTGTACTTATCATGAATGTCCTCTTCAGTCTGCTAGAACAGCGTGATGCGCAGTTTGAATATGCGCTCCTGTTTCAGTCTCCTCTGTGCAAGGGCATGGATACGCAGTCTCCTGGCAATCACATATAGTGCTGCCATTGTGGAAGTTTCAGTTGCATTGTGGGCTGCTTTTTATACCTTCCACCTGGTTACCACCTGCATGCACTTGGTGGTAATAGCGATTTCTTAATTCGCGATTTTCGGAAATTCGCAATTTGCAAATTTTTGTTACATGTTACTGCGATTTCTTATTTTGCGAAATCCAGTTTGCGAATTTCGCAAACGGAGGACATCGCAAATTGAGAAATTGCAAAATAGTTAGCAGATTTCATGTTTTTGCAACGTAAGAAATCACAATTTTTTCAGATTTATTTTGCTATGCGATTTGTGTCATACATACCTTTTTCCGATTTTTGAGTCGCAATCACTGCTTTTTTGCGAATCGCAGCAATTGCCACAAATAAAACGGTTGATACATATGCCCCTGGATCATTTTCTTAAATGGTTTATGGCCTAGCTTTTTTGCAAATCGAAATATAATTTCATCAGCAGTCCCCAACTTTTGTATTCTCTGGTTGATTAAACCCTCCCAAGAACCACTCACACGAATTAAAATGCACAAATAATTAAAAGAGGATACTTTCACAATCGGCGTCCCATCAATAGTAGATTTTGTTTGATTTGGTGGATTTAGGGCCACAGGGCAAGATGTATGATTACTGATGATTTACTTTGAGGCTAAGACTACTCAGAAAATCATTAAAACCATCTAATAGACTTTGGAGGCCATTAGATGTTAACCCTAGAAGAACAGCAAGATCCACGTACCATAGTACCGTAAAGAACTGATTTGCAGAATATATTTACTACATGCTACCAAAGATCTATCAAGAGAATTTATGTAAAATGAAAAAAATTAAAAAACTGGGCAAAATACAGCCTTGTCAAGTTATAGACATAGTATAAACCGCTTGAGGAAGAATTTGTCTTATATGTTTGATATATTTATGTTTTCTATTGATTAAATTATGAGCATTTTAGGTTTTATAGTAGTTGATGTATTGGATGGTAGGGATGAATGAACGTGATTAGGATTGGATATATAGAGTAGGATATAACATCATACACAAAGAAAATTTTTGACCATGATATCATTTACAACAGGAGCTATATGCTCACAGTGGGGACAGAGATTTAGTAATTGAAAGTCCCTTCAGAATGTTAGAAATCTTTTCAAAGCTCTATTGATAATGTAAAAGACAGAAATGAGGTTGACAAAAATAAAAGATAATAGTAGATACTGACCGATATTAATTGTTTCTCTAGATAAAGTGAAGGTGTTTCACACTTACCAACACAAAATCACATAGGGAAAGCAATGCTCAGGGGTGTGGAATGTAATAAAATATCTACTTGTCCGTTGAGCAGGTTGCTTCATAAATCTACTTGTCCTGTAACAAAATCCACTAGTTCCTTTGGTGCCATGTAGTGCAACGACAATTTATGGCAGCAATCTCATTATATAAGAGCTCTGATATAGCTTCTCTGATTAAGTCAGGGCGCATACCATAGTAGTGTTTTTAATACTTGCGATTCCCTTATGTTGCCACGTTTCCGCAGATCTACAACCTGGGGCTGAAGGTAGTGGTAAGCAATAGTTCCAGGGTTAGAATGCCCTTGAGAGTCTGTACAAACCTACTAACTTGCATGTTTTAAGGGTTTTCAACAACTCTTCTCTAATATTTTCCCATACTGAGAGATGTTGGAAATTTACTCCTGACAATGGCAGATGTAAAACTTCTTCCAGAGTTGGGGAAAAAGTAGTTGGAGTGAAAGTGAACTTGCAAACCCTCAGTTTTTCGCATGAGTAAGTCTACACATGCATATTTGCTCATGCTAAAATGCAGTTTATAAATATTTTCTAGGAGTACTATTTCTTGTCCTACTTCTGTAAATTCTTGCGAATTCATGAAAGCCATATAGCTGCACTTAATGCAAGGACATACACCATGGGTGCACTTTTGAGACTTTCTTTAATATTTGGGGCATTAATTTGGTCTGGCATTGACCGGGACCTTTTGTATTTATTAAAATTCTGTCTCTCTCTCTCTCTCTCTCTCTCTCTCTCTGTCTGTATCGGCTAGCTTCACTGTCAGTGACAGCTGTAGGAAGGTGGATCTGACTAAATGGTTACCCCCACTTTTTGCCTGGTGTTTTGCTGCTTTCCGACTTAGTTGGACTGGGACCCTGTTATTCAGGGTCCCAGTCTATCCACTTTCTCTATAAAATGGACTCCATGTACTTTAGGTACATACCAGATTGGTTACTGGGTCACCCTTGTGAGCCCCTGTATATGGTACCTTAGTTACCCAGGGCATAGGTGCACCTGAGGCCTACCAGGGGCTGCAGCATGTATTGTGCCACCCCTGGTTAGCCTTCCAAACTGACACCACAGGTTTGCAATTGCAGCCTGGGTAAGGGTTGTAATCACCCCTTACTTAGATATAGTATATCTATATCTATCTATCTATCTATCTATCTATATCCTGGAGGCAGAGTGCTTGGTTTTGTGTGAGAGGGTGCCCAAGCATAAGCTGAGCCCCTCAGCAGTTTTCAGAACCATCTCCTTATAGCTGTTCTATGATATAGCCATGCCCTCCTGCTGCTAGACGAAACTCCGGCAGGGGAGGCCTGGACAATAGTTTTCCTCTCCAGGGAGGTGCTAGCACCTCCCCAGACAGGCTTTAGTATATTGGGGCAGGGTGGGTTACATTCAGTGAATGCTTTTCAGACACTGCCTGGGGCACACAAGGTGCTCCATGCATTTTCCAGTTCAAACCAGTTGCTGGGGTGCTCAGCCCCAGCTCTGACGCGAAACTGGACAAAGGGGAAGGAGTGTAACCACCTCCTCCCCAGGTCCTCCCATAGGTGGGACCCTAGAGTTAGTCCAGCCCCTAAACTTGCTGTAAGAAAAGGATCCCAGTACCTGAAATTTTTGGTTACCCTGGACGAAACTCTGATACATAAATCTTGGACCTTCGACATTCCATTTCGACGGGAAGACGGAAGAAATCTCCCTTGTGGTCAAGGAGTGACCACCCTGTCCAAACAGGCACCAACAGCATCTTTGGCGGTCTGCATTTTCGAGGCTCCCGCCGGATCCCGAAGAATCTGCGACACAGAATACAGACTTCGAGACATCACTAACGCTGACCTGCGCTCCCAGCAAAGCTGAGACCTGTAGCGGACACAAGAGACGTGGGACCGGAATTCCTGGACATCCTGCATTTTTGTAACTGCACCTACTTCCCGAGGTATCCTGAAGTTGTGCATTGGGGTATTTGAAGCCCCTGCCCCAAGCACCTTTTGCACCGAAGCTCAGAGGCCTACACTCCACGAGTGTCCCGTGGGCCCGCTTTGTGCATTTCCGCTTGAGGCCCCTTTGTGGTTCCTAGTCTGTTGGCTAGCGAGCCCCCACGAAGGGCCATCTTTGATTTCTTGAGCTTTCCTGGTTGCTCCAGACGTGCTCTCACTCCTCTCCAAAGGAAGAGTCCCTCAGACCTTGCTGGTCTGCACTGGAGCCAATCTCGACATCTTGCGTGGGTTGCCGTTGCCAAGACTTGCTGGGCCCAATCCGGATTGGCAACTCAAAAAAATATTAATGGGCCCCCGGGCTGGTATTGTTAAAAAGGTGTGTTGTGAGGTTCTTATGTATTACAATGTACATCACCTCGTGTGTGCGTCAACATGTTTCGGAGTGGAACTCCTTCTTCAGGACGGGGTGCACAAATCCCCACCTTACTCACGTATTGTTATTGAAAATCTGTACTCTACAGAAAAGTGAAACTAGTGGCTATTATGAACCTAAATCAATTTTTATAGGAGGTTTCTGCAATCCGCGAACACACCTTTTTAACAGCGCCGTTAAACTTTTTGAGTACACCCCACAAGCCTTTTTAACCATCACTAAATAACACTCCTAACCCCACCACTCACTTATCATCACTGACAACCTCACACACACCACACATAGTCTGTGTATCAAGTGCTCCCACGCAGACGTAGGTAGTAGCACGCCGCATCCCGTAGAGGGGTGCGAAGACCCCGATGAGGAAGCATGACACCAAGGGTCATTTTGGTGTGTGAGGGGTATTTAAAAAACACTGTGTGCTCCCCACCATTGTAAGGACCACATACACCCATCAGTGGATTCCATTTGTTTATGTAAGTCTGGCTAGGGAGAACAAATTATTATTATTATTATTAAATGGGTTTTATTAAGCGCAGACTACCCGGAGGCCTCGTAGTGCTGAGTATGACTGGGGGGCAAGTGAGGACAGTGTGATTTAGGTGAAAAGGATAGTTTTTAATTCCTTCCGGAACTTTAAGAGGTTAGGTTCGCTGCGCAGGGAGGCCGGCATTCCAGGAAAAGGAACGGCCCCCCCATCTGGCACGCTTGACTTTGTTCTCAGTGGCCAGAAAGGCTCTACTGGAGCGCAGCGACCTGCGAGGGAGATATGGAGTAGCCAGCGAGCAGATCATTGCTGGTGCTTCCTTCCACATGGCTTTATGCATAAAGCACAATGATTTAAACAGTATTCTGGCCTTAATGGGCAGCCAGTGGAGTCCTTTTAGGGCAGCAGTCCCTGAGTCCCGCCTGTTGAGGCCCAGCAGGAGGCGGGCTGCTGCGTTTTGCGTGACCTGGAGCTTCTTCGTTGTAGTGGCCGGAGCCCCTAGGTACAGTGCATTCCCATAGTCCAAACGGGACAGAATGATGGCTTGCACCATGATCCTGCGGGCTTGTGGGGGGAGAAGTGGTAATACTTTCCTGAGCATACGCATCAAGCCGAAGCAGGTGGCAGATATGATGGTTGCTTGGTGATTAAAATTAAGATTAGCATCAAGCCAGATGCCCAGGCTTTTTATTTGGGGTTTGGACTGAGGCTGGGTGCCCATGCATGGGGGCTAGTCAGGCAATGGGCAGGGGATGTTTGGATTCCCAAGAATCATGAGCTCCGTTTTATCGCCATTGAGTCTTAGATGGGAGGTGGCCATCCATTTATTGACTGCTACTAAACACTTACTGAGATTAGGCGGGGAGGTGTTAGTTTGGTTCAGGGAAACGATCAATTGAGTATCGTCAGCATATGTGACTAACTCCAAGCCAAATGAGTGGACAATGTCTGCCAAGGGGAGCATATATATGTTAAAAAGGGTGGGGCTCAAGGACGAGCCCTGAGGCACACCCTGAGCGAGAGGCCAGGTTCTGGAGTGAGTAGTGCCCTCAACTACTCTAAATGAGCGGTTTTCTAGGAAAGATTGTAGCCATCGGATTGCTGTTCCTGACACTCCTATTTGGTTAAGGCGGTAAATAAGGATGGTGGTGTTTACGGTGTCGAAGGCGGCACTAAGATCAAGCAAAATGATTGCTGTATTGCCGCCTAAGTCCATCTGTTTCCTGGCTAACTCGGTCACTGTCAGAAGGGCCGCTTCCGTTCCCAACCTGGGGCGGAAACCTGCTTGAGAGTCGTGGAGTATTGCAAATGCTACTTACCAGTATGCATCTGTTCTTGGCATGTAGGGCTGCTGACATTCATATCTGTGCATAGATCGCCGCCTAGTGTTGGGTCCGGATGATTGCACATTGTTGTCCTGGAAGAGTCTTCGAAGTATCACGAGATAGGTGGCTCCTCCCCTGGACTACAGTGCGCATGGGCATCGCCTCCATCCCCAGATTGTTTTTAGCCATTGTGGCCGAGATGGAGTGAACTATGTGAGTGATGCCCATGCTATGAGCATATACCTGAACACTGCAGCTGCTACAGGCGCCGGGGAGGAGGGCGGGCGATATGAATGTCAGCAGCCCTACATGCCAAGAACAGATGCATACTGGTAAGTAGCATTTGCAGTTCGAGGCATGTGGGCTGCTGAATTCATATCTGTGCATAGAATACATAGCAGTCCCTCCATTAGCGGCGGCCGCCCGTGCCAGCTGCAGCAGTTTGGAAAAGTGTCTTGAGAACAGCCTGCCCTACAGCTGCCTGCTGTTTAGAGTGCACGTCTACACAGTAATGTTTTGTAAACGTATGTGTGGTAGACCATGTGGCTGCTCTACATATGTCCTCTAAGGGAATGTTTCCAAGGAAGGCCATAGAGGCCCCCAACTTTCTGGTGGAGTGGGCTCTTGGTGGAATTGTAAGAGTACGTTTAGCTTTTGCGTAACAGATCTGAATACACTTCACGATCCACCTAGCAATACCAGCCTTTGAAATAGCGTTACCTTTGTGGTGTGACGCAAAGGCAACGGAAAGCTGCTTAGTTTTCCTAAAATCTTTGGTTCTGTCAATGTAATACATTAGTGCCCTCTTGACGTCAAGGGTGTGGAGCATCCGCTCTGCCAGTGACTCAGGATTTTGGAAAAACACTGGCAACTCAATTGTCTGGTTTATGTGGAATTGAGACACAACCTTGGGTAGAAATTTAGGATGAGTGCGGAGCACTACCCTGTTAGCATGGACCTGGAAGAAAGGTTCCTGAATGGTGAGGGCCTGCAGCTCACTCACCCTCCGTAGCGATGTAATTGCTACTAGGAAAGCCACCTTCCAAGTCAAGAATTGAATGTCGCAGGAATGTAGTGGCTCAAAGGGAGGACCCATCAGCCGTGTAAGAACCACATTGAGGTTCCATTCAGGGGCTGGAGGGGTCCGTGGTGGAATGACCCTTTTGAGTCCTTCCAGAAAAGCTTTGATAGCAGGCACCTTGAAAAGTGAAAGGTGCTGTCTATTTTGTAGGTATGCAGCCATCGCAGACAGGTGAATGCGGATGGAAGTATAAGCCAAATTACACTGGTACAGATGAAACAGGTAACAAATGATGTTCTGAATGGAAGCATCTAGTGGATTGATGTTGTGGTTTGCACAATAAATGACAAACCGCTTCCATTTGGCTGCATAACAGGCTCTAGTAGTGGGCTTTCTTGCCTCCCGAATGATGTCCATGCAATCCGGGGGAAGATTGAGGTAGCCAAACTCTAGGACTTCAGGAGCCAGATCGCCAGGTTGAGCTGTTGCGGATCTGGGTGCTGAATGTCGCCATGGCTCTGCGTCAGAAGGCTGGGTGTGAGGCGAAGCCTTTGATGCGGTGCCACGGGCAGTTCCAGAAACGTGGTGTACCATGGTTGGCGAGCCCATGTTGGAGCAACCAGGATGAGGGTCATCGAGTGCTGCCTGAGCTTGCGTGCCACCAGCGGTATCAGGGGTGCTGGGGGAAAAGCGTACGCAAATTTGCCTGACCAGTTCTTCCATATCGCATTGCCCTGCGATTGCGGGTGTGGGAACCTGGCGGCGAAGCTTTGGCATTTTGCGTTCTCCCTTGTGGCGAACAGGTCTATTTCTGGATGACCCCATGTTTGAAAGTACGGCTGGAGTACTGATGGGTGTATCTCCCACTCGTGCATTTGATGGCTGTGCCTGCTGAGCAGGTCCGCCATCTGGTTGTCCTTGCCTGGGAGGTGTTCTGCCATGAGAAAGATGTTCCTCTGAATGGCCCACTTCCACATGCTCTGAGCCAGATGAGACAACTGTGGAGAGTGTGTCCCTCCCTGTTTCTGAATGTAGTACATGGCTGTCATGTTGTCCGTCCGGATCAACACGACCTTGTTGCACAGACGTACTTTGAACGCCTTTAAGGCCATGAAGATTGCCATCAGTTCCAACACATTGATGTGCATCTTCTTCTGCTGTAGTGTCCATAGTCCCTGCACTGTGTAGTGGAGTACATGCGCTCCCCAACCCTGGAGAGAGGCGTCCGTCGTCAGGATAATCTGTGGCACAGGCTCCTGGAACGGTCGGCCCTTGCAAAGGTTTTGTGGATTCCACCAATGCAGAGAGTTGTATGCCCGACCGCTCACCAACACTAGGTCTTTCAATTGCCCATGAGCCTGAGTCCACTGACGTGCTAAGCACTCCTGAAGCGGGCGCATATGTAGTCTCGCGTGCGGGACAATGGAGATGCAGGAGGCCATCATGCCGATCAACTGCATGAACACTCGTGCTGGAAGCGAGTGTTGAGGTCTGAATTTTTGAATCAGCGATAGAATGCTGTTGATCCTCACTGAATTTGGCTGGGCTGTAGCCACCAGAGTATTTATGGTCGCGCCCAGATACTGCCGTATGTGAGCGGGCTGGAGATGGGACTTCGGGTAATTTAGTGAGAATCCCAGATCGTGCAGAAGGTGAATGGTTTGGGACACGTGGTCGGCGCACTGTCTGTACGACTTTGCTTAAATGAGCCAGTCGTCCAGATAGGGGTATACGTGGATGTTCTGGCGTCTTAGGTGCGCCGCCACTGTGGCCAGGCACTTTGTGAAGACCCTGGGCGCTGTGGTGACCCCAAAGGGCAGGACCTTGAACTGGTAGTGCTGGTCTTGAATGGTGAACCTCAGATACTTCCTGTGTGAAGGATGCAGGGGGATGTGAAAATATGCATCCTTGAGGTCCAGAGTTGCCAGGAAGTCCCCTTGCTGGAGCAGTGGGAGAACCTGTTGCAGAGTAAGCATATGAAAATGCTCTGACAGAATGTACATGTTGAGAGGTCTGAGGTCCAGGATGGGCCTGAGAGATCCGTCCTTTTTTGGGATCAAAAAGTACAGGGAGTAAACCCCTGTTCCCCTTTCCTGCAGTGGAACGAGCTCTATTGCCCCTTTTTGCAGCATGACTTGAACTTCTTGCTGCAACAAGTGCAAGTGCTCGGCGGACATAGGACGGTTCCTTGGAGGTATGTTTGGCGGGATGGAAGTGAGTTCCAGACAATAACCGTACTGAATGAGAGACTTGACCCACCTGTCCGTGATGATGGACCTCCACACGGGCAGGAACTGCTGGAGTCTCCCCCCGACCGGTGTTGTGTGGTCGGGGGGTAGTGACAAGGCGTCACTGTTTGCTGGCGGTGGAGGACCTGGAGCTGTTATTTCCACGTCCTCTGCCCTTGACGTTGTTGCCACGGTATACACCCCTACCTTTGTTGGTGTATGAGGTTTGGGTGTTAGCTTTATAAAATTGCGTGGATTGTGACGCTTGCCCCCTTGAGGTGCCTCTGTTATTGGAGCGGCGAAAGGAACCACCCCGAAACTGCTGGGACTGAAGGGCACCCATAGATTTAGCGGTGTCAGTGTCCTTCTTCATCTTTTCGAGTGTGGTATCTACTTCAGGTCCAAACAGGTGGTCTGGATTTACTGTTTGGTTGAGGATGGTGGTCTGAATGTCTGGTTTAAAGCCTGATATTCTGAGCCACGCATGCCGGCGTAGCAGAACGCTAGTATTGATGGCTCGCAAGGCGGTATCAGCCACATCTAGAGCACACTTGATGGAGGCATTGGTAATGAGTTTACCCTCCTGAATCAGCATCTCTGCACCCTCCTTATACTGATCCGGCAAGTGCTGTAGAAGTGTTTCTAGGGTGTCATAGTGCGCCCTATCGTAGCGTGCAAGTAGCGCCTGCGTGTTTGATATGCGCCATATATTGGCTGCCTGCGCAGCAATACGTT
Organism: Lissotriton vulgaris; assembly: GCF_964263255.1. Lineage (NCBI taxonomy): Eukaryota > Metazoa > Chordata > Amphibia > Caudata > Salamandridae > Lissotriton > Lissotriton vulgaris. Next base: position 619,267 of record NW_028245804.1, on the reverse strand, counting down.
TCCCTGATGCCTCAAACACCTTTGATTCTTTGTCAGGGGGAGGAGCATCACCCGTAGTCTGTGAATTGGCTCTTTTACGTGCGTTGGAGACAACCAAAGAGTCCAGTGGCAACTGTCCCTTGATGTATGTTGGGTCAGTGGGCGCCACCTTGTATTTTTTATCAATGCGAGGATTGATGACTCTTGCCCGGGTGGGCTCCTTGAAAACCTCTGGCGCATGCTTTAGCACACCTTTCAGCATTGGCAATGTCTTGACTGTTTTTTCAGCCACTGAGAAAGTGTCAAAAAGAAAATCGACATCCACTGGGTCGGCGTGGAGGTCGACATCATGGTTGGCCGCAGCTCTTTCAATCAAAGCGTTGAAGGCTGCAGAGTCCTCCGTTGGTGAAGTCTTTGCAGCAAAAAGCTGTGGCTCGTGTCCTGTCTGAGGGTCTGCAGGGTCGACTCCAGCAGACCATGGCTCATTTACCTCCTCTGGATCCGAGTACGCTGGATAATTGTACTCCTCCTCCTCGTCCTCGTCACCCTCCCCAGCTTTAGAGTGAGTGGGTGAGAGTCCCAGACCTTGTGGAGATGCAGGCTCCCTAGGAGCAGAAGTGCCCGCAGAGTCCAACTTCTTTTTAAGTGGAATATGAAAATGCTCCAACACCGGCTCCGGGGTGATCTTCCTTTTAAGGAGAGAGAGCTTGCCTGTGTTGGCGTCGATGACAACCTCTCGACGCTCCTCTTCCGCTAGTGGTTGGTGCCGTGGCTTCGGCACCACCAAGGATGGTTTAGGCGTAGACACCAGCTTCAAGGGCACCCCGGCCCCATCTTTTGGAGCGAAAGCCTTCGGCGTCGTCTTAGGCGGCAGCGTAAAGTGGATGGGCGCCTGCGCCTTCGCCGGTTTCTGTGGAGGCTTCGGCGCCACATTCTTTGGCCCGAGCGACACGTCCTCCTTCCGAATACGTTGAAGGGACTCCGTGACCTTCTTGGTAAAGGACGGGGAGGGCTGGACTGGCTCGAGCGAGTCCTCCGAGTCTGGATTCGGTTCAGCAACCAAAGGCGCAGTCTTCGGAGCCGACACAGCACCGCCCTTGACTTTGTCGACCGGGATCGGTGCAGCCAGAGCCTTGGGGTCGTCCTGACGCTTCTTGGAGGCCTTCTTAGGGTCATCGACCTTCTTGGCGTTGACGCGGCTCTTTAGAGCGTCGACCAGCTTCGGCGCCGACGCAGCCGCGTCAGGCGTTTTTGCCTTCGGCTTCGACACTGTGGTCTTCGAGTCGACCATTTTGGCGTGGCTCTTGATCTCGGCGTCCATTTTGGATTTCTTCGGCGCCGAGGCCTCTGGAGCCTTCAATCCCACCAGTGCGACTTGCACTTTCGGTTTCGATCCAGATGGTGCGGACCCTGATGGTTTCACTTTCGGTTTCTGTACCGGGAGTGGCGCATCACCAATGTCCGTGGCCGGGCCCGGAGGCGGGGCTGAGGGACGAGTATTGAGGTCTTGGGTAAGGCCCGAAGGTGATCCCTCGACCTGAGCCTTATGCTGGGGTTCGGCCCTGGAGTCAGTATGAGGATGCTCCTCTTCCGAGCTATCCTCCACGGTGTCAATGGCCCCGTCGTCGTCCCCTACCTCCTCGACGACTTCCTCGAACTCCTCATCTCCCGCGTCGTAGTTGTCATCCTCATACGCCAGGTCAGAGTCCGAAACTTGTAGGACGGTGTCGTCTTCAACGTCTTCTTCAAAGATGTTGGTTGGTGGGGGTGCCGATAACTGGGCCTGCAGTCTTGCGGCCCGACGTAGCTTGAGAGTCTTCTTCGACCGGAACTTGGAGCAGGCCATACACCTGGCCTCGTCGTGATCCGGCGACAAGCATCTGTTGCACACTGGGTGCACGTCGAGGTGTGAATATTTTAAGGCACACACTGGGCACCTCTTAAACGGAGTTCGTTCCATGTTGAATAGTCTGGAGCGTCGTGTAGGCCCGTCCGCGCCGACAGCACGCGGAAGGGCAGCAAGTGTCCGGAGCCGATGAATAAACCAACCCGAACGATGGACAATACCGACGCAAGTCCTAAAGACCTTTTGGTCTCAAGTAAGGAAAGTCAAACAACTATCGATTCCGACAGAGGGAACGGAAACACATCCGAACCCAATGGCGGAAAAAAACAATCTGGGGATGGAGGCGATGCCCATGCGCACTGTAGTCCAGGGGAGGAGCCACCTATCTCGTGATACTTCGAAGACTCTTCCAGGACAACAATGTGCAATCATCCGGACCCAACACTAAGCGGCGATCTATGCACAGATATGAATTCAGCAGCCCACATGCCTCGAACACTATTTGATTCCAAATACTGTGTGAGAGATGTGTTGACATGTCTTTCGAGCAGTTTACTGACCCAGGGGAGCAGGGATATAGGGCGATAATTGGCCATGTTGTCTGGGTCTAAGGTGGGTTTTTTCAGAAGAGCTCGTACTTGTGCTTTTTTCCAGGCCGTGGGAACTATGCCAGTAGTGATGGAATTGTTAAGGATATTGAGAATAACTGGTAGTATTGTGTCTGTAATCTTTTTTAAATGACATGGAGGTGCGGGATCACTTGGGGATCCAGATTTAACTTTTTTCATAGTGTGATCCAGAGCGTCAGCTCCTACTAAGGGGAACTCTGCTAATTTATGGGGTGGGATGCAGGATGGCGTAGCTCCTTCCAGGTCAGCTAGATTTGGTGCGGCAAAGGCCGACGAGATTGTTTGTATTTTTTTGTAGAAGTATTCCGCCTGATTGTTGCATCGAAATTGTGCTTTACTGGGATCTGGGGGGGGGTGGACGGGGTGTCGATTAGAGATTTAGCAATTTGGAATATTTCTCTGGGACAATTGTGGGCGTTGTTGATTCTGTCTTCAAAGAAACGGGCCTTGGTTGAGTTGATCTCGGTTTTGTACTCTTTTATGGCATCATGGTGGTTTACTTTATCTGCGTTGCTGCGAGATTCCCTCCAGGTTCTTTCTAGCTTCCTACAATGTCTTTTCATTTCTTTAAGTTTGGGAGTGTACCATGGTGATTCCCTGGATTTTGTCTTTTCTTTTAGGGTTGTTTGCGGTAACACAGAGTCAAGGGCCTTGGATATCCAAAGGGAGTAGTTGTCATACAATAAAGTTGGGTCGTCCTTTGTTTGTGGGATGGTGGCGAGCAAAGCATCTGTCCACCTGTCGACAGAGAGTTTAGTCCATTCTCTCCCCTGGAGCGATGTACGCGGGGGTGGCGGGGCGGAGGCGTTGTGTTGCCACCGTAGGGGGACCAAGTGGTGGTCGGACCATGTGAGGGCCATAGGGGTCCCTACTACCAGTCTGTGGTCGTTGCTAAACACTCCGTCCAGAAGATGGCCTTTCTTCTCTCTCTCTCTCTCTCTTTATGTTATTTTCATGTGTGTAAGACAACTGGCCACTGGAAAACTGACAGCAGTTGCCCAAAAGCCAGCAATAAGGAAAACATTCCTACAAGTACTACTCCAACACCTCCTGTTGCTACTAGTAGTAATCTCCCAGGTGGTGGGAGTGCCCCCAAAAATTTGGTTGGGTTTTCTTGGGGAACTCAGGTGGACTCTGGCCTAACCAGGTCCTCTACAACATCAACTCTAGTCTGTGATGGTGGAATGGGGTTTGCCAATTTTACTGCTTGTCCCAATACATTGGGCAAGTACAAACAGTAGCCCCACATCAATGGTCAGACAGCTGTGGCCTATAGGGACACAGGGGCTAGTATCACCATGGTGACAGCTTTTACCTGGGTTTACATACCAGGTGACCAATATTGATGGAGTCAACTCAGATCATGCCATGGCAGTAATAAATCTCAGCTGGGGAGGATTCACTGGACCAAAGAGAGTGGCAGTGTCTACAAACTTGCCTGTAGATTGTTTACTAGGCAATGATCTAGAAATCTCAGCCTGGGTTGAGGTAGAAAAAGAAGCCCATTACAGAATGGTAGGCCTTCCTGAAAAGGTTGGTAGGCTGTGATGGCCACAGCCCAAACCCAGACAAATTTTAGTGTTGTGAAGCCTGAAACTATGGATCACTCCACGCAGACAGAGAGCATTGGGGAGGAAGAAAAATCTCCCTTCCACCAGAATTTAGGCGAGGGTCAGCCTCTTCAGGGAACTGATCCTACCCCTTGTGAAGGAACTGCCCCAGAGGTAGTCAGGCCTGGCCTGGCAGAGCACCTAATGTCAGTGGACCCTTCCAAGGTGGTACCCAGCCTGGAGCAGGTAACCTGCCCCTCTCTACCCTGCCTCAGTCAGCCCAGGGCTGCGGAGGTCAGGGAGGCCAGTGGACCCCAAAGGGCCCCTGTCCAGAGGTACCCCCCCATCAGCAGATTAGGGGCACCCAGTCTAGTAGCCCTAGCCAGGTGCAAATTCCTCAACTCTGAGTGATCCCCCTTACCCCTGGGAAGGGACCTCCCCCAGATGGACTCTGTTGGGCCAAGGCAAACCTGGGACCCAGTGGCTCCAAACCTGCCCTGCTCCTCCAGTGGTCCAGCCAAAGGGATCCAATCCCAGCTGTAGGCAGCCAGAGGTTGACCCTGAGAGCACAGTGTAACTCAGTCATGGAAAGAAAGGCATGTATGGTGGACAGTGATTGGAAGAAGCTGAGCCCAACCTTAGTGGGGCCTCACTTCAGTACTCCATCTCAGCAACAGCCTTTTACTTTGCCAAAACACCCCACATGTAGTGATTCCCTATGGTGTATACCCTCTGATACCCTTAGGGTGAGGGATTGCTTAGTGGACCATAAGACAGGGGGTAACCATGCTAGTGCAGGTACTTCCTTTTATGGCCACTTAGTCAATATAGGCTCACCTGGGCAAGGTTAGCCTTATCTCCTTTCGTTTGGGGGAGGGGGGAAGTTGTGTAGGAAGGTGGAATCTGATTATATGGTTACCCCCGCTTTTTGCCTGGTGTTTTGCTGGTTTTCGACTTAGTTGGACTGGGAACCTGCTATTCAGGGCCCCAGTCTATCGTCTTTCTCTATAAAATAGACTCCATATACTTTAGGTACATACCAGATTCATTACTGGGTCACCGTTGTGAGCCCCCTGTATATGGTACCTTAGGTACCAAGGGCATAGGTGCAACTGAGGCCTACCATGGGCGGGCTGCAGCATGTATTGTGCCACCCCTGGTTAGCCTTCCTAACTGACACCACAGGTTTGCAATTTCAGCCTGGGTAAGGTGGTGTAATAACCCCTTACTTAGATATGGTATATATGGAGAAGTGTGGCTCAGGGGTTAGAGGCGTCAGACCCGGAAGCTGAGATCGGTCCTAGACCAGGGTTCAATTCCCCGCCTCGGCGGGTCTTGGGCTCAAAAATTCCACAGACTCGATAATTCTCGTTCCGGTGCCTACTCGACTCATGGGTTCACACTCTGTGACTCTGGGCAATAGCTTGCTTAATCTCCACTACGGCCCCTCGCAGCGGGATGCCTGGCTTTCACCTTGTGGATACCCTGCTGGGGTTATCTCACAGGGGAATACCAGGACGGGTTCCCAAGGCAAGCGCCTTGATGCCTTCGGGTGATACGTGCGCTATATAAATTGCAATACATACATACATATATATATTGGCACATATTAACCTATAAGTCACTCCTATGGCAGCCCTTGACAATCCTGGAGGCAGAGTGCCTGGTTTTGTGTGAGAGGGTGCCCTAGCATGAGTTGAGCCCCTCTGCAGCTTTCGGAACCATCTCCTTATAGCTGTTCTATGATATAGCCTTACCATATACTCTTAAGTGCATTATAATCCTCGCGGTAATGCTAACTTTAGTTTGGCTTTATCAAAACATGTTGTGTAAGGTGTCAAACACTTTGAAATACTACCCCCCCCCAGCCAGTTCTGGCGCGGGGGTAGCATTTCACCCTTCTAGAGGGAGAAGACATGTAGTTACTGGTAAACCTAGTTAAAGTTAAACAGAGCCCCAGCATCACAAAATGGATGCTGCTGCCACAGACACGAGTCTGCCCTCCTGTTGCTGAACAAAACTCTGGTAGGGGAAGCCTGGACAATAGGTTTCCTGTCCAGGGAGGTGCTAGCACCTCCTCAGACAGGCTTTAGTGTATTGGAGCAGGGTGGGTTGCATTCAGTGAATGCTTTCGAGACACTGCCTGGGGCACACAAGGTGCTCCATGCATTTCCCAGTTCAAACCAGTTACTGGGGCGCTCAGCCCCAGCTCTGCCACCCCCTCCCCAGGTCCTCCCATAGGTGGGACCCTAGAATTCGTCCACCCCCTAAACTTGTTATAAGAATATGATTTCAGTCCGTGAGACTTTAGATTACCCTGGACGAAACTCTGATATATAAATCTAGGACCTTCGACATTCCATTTCGACTGGAAGATGGAAGAAATATTCCTTGTGGTCAAGGAGGGACCACCCTGTCCAAACAGGCACCAACAGCATCTTTGCCGATCTGCATTTTCGAGCCTCCAGCCGGATCCCGAAGAATCTGCGACACAGGACACGGACTTCCAGACATCTCTGACCTGCGCTATCAGCAAAGCTGAGACCTGTAGCGGACACAAGAGACGTGGGACCAGAATTCTTGGACATCCTGCATTTTTGCAACTGCACCTACTTCCCGAGGTATCTTGAAGTTGTGCATTGGGGTATTTGAAGCCCCTGACCCGAGCACCTTTTGCACTGAAGCTAAGTGGCCTACACTCCATGAGTGTACCGTGGGCCCGCTTTGTGCATTTCCGCTTGAGGCCCCTTCGCGGTTCCTAGTCCGTTGGCTAGCGAGCCCCCACGAAGGGCCATCTTTGATTTCATGAGCTTTCCTGATTGCTCCAGATGTGCTCTCACTCCTCTCCAAAGGAGGATTCCCTCAGACCTTGCTGGTCTGCACAGAAGCCAATCTCAACATCTTGTGTGGGTTGCCGTTGCCAAGGCTTGCTGGGTCCAATCCGGATTCCGACACCGCAGTCAACTAGATTCTTATTTAGGACAGCTCGAATCCAGCTCCTGGTCGTTGTCGATGCCTCCTGGTCCTCATGGCTTAAGAGACAAGCTTCACCTCTTCCACCTGAAATCACCTGACATCGGCAGGCATGTTCTCTTCGCCATCCTGGTAACTGGCTAGTGACCCAGACTCTGTCCCTTCTGCTTTCAGCTTCTTCATAGCTCCGATCCACCCTTGGATCCACCCGGACACTTTTCCTCTGGTCGCCTGCATTTCTTCGCAGCTCTCCATTGGAATCAACGACGACACCAGACACTAAAAGACACCTATAGAATCAGCTTCCCTGGGTGAGGTAACACGAGTACTCCGGTGGTCCTGTGGGTCTTGACTCTCAAAGTGTCCTAGTCTAAAAGGGTTCCAACGTAGTTCACCTAGAAGTGCCCTTCATCTTTAAAATTGTAACTTGTTCATTCTCCATAGAAAGTCAATGGTGATCCGGGGCTGTGCTTCGACACTGCACCCGTCCCCCATGGGCCTCCTGCATTCTAACCTTAGGTGGTTATAGGTTGCCCAGCGGTTCTACAGGCCCTAGGCCTGCTTTCTAACGGTCACGTGATTCTTATACCACTATTTTAGTATATGTTTTGGGAGGCCCTTAGGGCATAACGTATACTGTGCAATTTATCGTATGCTAATTAAATTCCTTGTATTGTACTTTTAACTCTGTTACTAAATGATGCTTCAAATAAATGGTACATGAAATTTTACAGTTGTTTAGCAAAATATTTTTTTCCCCCGCTTTCATTTTTTTATGAACTTTTTATTTTGAATAGAAAGAATCATCAATCTTGCATTCAAGCTTCTGCAAATAGTTGCATCAAATCAGAGGCATTCTGGGAGCATTGCACATAGCCTCATATTGCTAAACTTTGAAAAGGTGTGTACACATTTTTATACTGGAACCACTGTCAGTAGTGCAGTCAGAGCTCACAACATTTACTTAAAGCACTCACCCTAATATTAAAGGCTTTCAATTAATGAACCTTAAATGCAAGTTTGTACAGCATTAACATACTTTAACATGCAGACAGTGCCCTTCCCTGATCCATAATGTGGTACGGCAAACTGGCACCCACAGGGTTTGTGCTGCAGGGGGTTGGGCCGACTAATTGTCCCAAGGACAAAATACACATGAGAACTTGCTGCCGCCCTTGACCCCAAACAAATTCCACATCCCTGAATGCTAGTAGTACACTTGGGCATTGTTGTCCGCTTTCTATGCTCTTATATATAGACTTCCATTATATCCATTGTTATATGGTGATTCAGTGGTCCTTCTTCACAGAGTAATGTTAAGGTACGATTGCACTATGTCTATGTCTACGACTTCAAAAGTGAAATGCACTTTGGTCAGCTGAAGATCCCAATGAGACCGAAACACACATTACTGCTGCAATTCTGGAATGCCGCTTTGAAGAAATATATATATATCTCAATCACTAAGGGCATAGTCATAGTCACCTGGAAATTGAATCTGTGTACACGCAAGAAAAAAGACTTGTTTCTTCCTCTCGCCCTTGATCACATGACCTATCTCATCATAATCAACCTCAAATAGTAAAACAAAATAAGCAAAGGACAAAAGTGCAGCAATTACTATGGAAGCCATTATGAAAAAGTAAGAAAGAGTTAAATCTCTAATGGCACATGTCACAGGCAGATCTATGGGCCCCATTATGATCCCAGTCAGACCTAAGTTCAACAGGCAGTGTGGCGGAAGCAGAACCGTCCAAATAGTAGTCGGCGGTCCCACTTGCCGCATTACAATGCGGCCACCTTCGCGGCGGTCACAATGTGTATAGTTTGTACTGTGGCATGTGCTGCGGGCTGCAGCACACACAGCAGTACAAAATAAACACATCTTACATATCTCAACACATTGTGGCAAGCACCATGCGGTGTCTGCCATATAGTGCCTGGCTATGTAGGGAGCACCATAGGTACCCACATGGCCCATATTGGAGGCCCAGGGGAAAAGGGGGCCCGCTATGAGTCCCAAAGACCCTTTCCGCCTGCCTTTTCATGGAGAGTTAACTGCCATGAAACGGCTGGCAGAAAGGGACATTGTAATTCCTACGGTGTTGTCTGATCAGACACCACCACTGTTGTAGGGATTGCAGTCCCTCCCATGGTCCGACAGGCTCCTTGAGCCCGTCTGATAGGTGGCAGTCGTTCTCTCCACTCACCCTACATCCGCCCACCATCATAAAGCAGCGGGCAGTCCTTCAGGTTCCGATGGTGATGGGACCGCCACAGACGGCCTGACGGTGACTGTCCCACCACTATTGTAATGAGGCCCTATGTATTAAACATACATTTACAAGTAGTTGCTAATGCTTCAAAATATTAGTGTGGAGACTTATGCAGTGTGTATATAATATACTTAAAACAATTTCAAGACACATAGGGCCCTATTAGGATAGCGGGCGGAAAACCACCCGACCGCCATGGAGGCGGGAAACAACCGGATAAACCGGCGGTCAAATTAGGATCAACTGCCAAAAAAGACCGACCGCAGTGGTAGCGGGCATACCAAAACCGCCCGACGCGGGCGGTGGCGTTCAAAAACCCACCGCGGCGGTCAGAAACGCTGCGGAAAAGCTACAACCCGCCGCAAGCAAAGCGCATACACCGCACAGGAAATTAGGATATCCCGGATGGTCCCGCGGTACGATCCGCTGTTTCCGACCACCACGGTCGAACACAGGAGTGAATGGGAGAGACAGCAGAAGAGCTGCAGTATTGCCACCGCAGCGGACGGTAAATGAAAAACATGGCGGACGATGCCAAAACACCGCCACAATGCCAAACTTTGCACAAAACAAAGTAGCCATGCCCTCCAAATACACAAAACACATACCAATGAAAAAAACAAATGCCCAAAAAAACATACAATTCCATGGACAACACCCACCTGACATCAAAATCCCATTTGGACACACCCACACAGCTCAATATAAACCCAGCCCCTTTACTGACCACAATCCTTTGCAACACTCCAGAAGAGAAGGGAATACACCAGATCTGACAGGAGAAGCAAAAGAACACACCACACACAGCACCACTACCACCAACATCACTACCACCATTACACCAGCACCAACAACCCCCCACCACACAACATACCTCACACATCAACACCACACCCACCACACACACCCCTGCACCCACTAACACTTCAAACACCACGCACCATGCAGCACAGAAAATGCCCAAATTCACAGAGAGTGAGTTGACAGTCATGGTCAATGAGATAGTCAGAGTGGAACCACAACTGTTTGGTAGCCTGGTCCAACAGACACCATTAGCCATAAGGACACAAATGTGGGAAAGAATAGTTCAAAGGGTCAATGCAGTAGGGACCACCCCGCGATCCAAGAAGGAGATCATGAAGCAGTGGCAGGATTTCAAGAGGGTTGTCAAAGAGAGGAGAAACAAGAACCGGGAGCTGGCTGAAAGGACTGGCGGTGGCCATCCCATTCCTCCAAAACCATTCACACCATGGGAGGAGAAGGTGCTTGCCATACTGTATTCGGGGGAGTGGAGGCTGGTAAGTACAAACAAATGTTAACCAACACACTGATACGTACTTCCTTGCACAACCCAAACACCATTGCTTTTTCCACCCTCACCTAACAGGTAGGTAGCCATCTTGCTTGGGAGGCCTGTTTGGGGGTGGGAGGCCTGTACTACGACTCCTACCATGCCCCCTGTCCCACAGCCTACCAAGATGAAGCACTCCCCCAACACCACCCAGGAGCATGTGTCAGCCATTGCACTGTTCACCCTCACATAACAGGTAGGTAGCCATCTTGCTTGGGAGGCCTGTTTGGGGTTGTGAGGCCTGTCCACGACTCCCACCATGCCCCCTGTCCCATCCCTACCAAGATGGAGCACTCCCCCAACACAACCCAGGAGCATGTGTCAGCCATTGCACTGTTCACCCTCACCTAACAGGTAGGTAGCCATCTTGCTTGGGATGCCTGTTTGGGGGTGGGAGGCCTGTACCACGACTCCCACCATACCCCCTGTCCCACAGCCTACCAAGATGGAGCACTCCCCCAACACCAGCCATTGCACTGTTCATCCTCACCTAACAGGTAGGTAGCCATCTTGCTTGGGAGGCCTGTTTGGGGTTGGGAGGCCTGTCCACGACTCCCACCATGTCCCCTGTCCCATCGCCTACCAAGATGGAGCACTCCCCCAACACCACTCAGGAACATGTGTCAGCCATTGCACTGTTCAGCCTCACATAACAGGAAGGAAGCCATCTTGCTTGGGAGGCCTGTTTGGGGGAGGGAGGCCTTTACCACAACTCCCACCATGCCCCCTGTCCCCCACCCCAGAAGCATGGAGCACTCCCTCCCACCAAGGCGCACCTGGAAGCCATTGCTCTGTTCACCAAACAAACTTACAGGTAGGTAGCCATCTTCACTGGGCTGGCTGTTTGGGGGTGGGAGACCTGCATCACTACACACAGCACCAATTGCATGCAATGCATCGATACATGACATGTACGAGTAATTGATGTTCCTCTGCACCATGTAATTACGCCCAGTATTGCACTTAATAATAATAGTGAAGATCTCTCAATTGTGTAGTGTACAGACAGTCGATGACATGTAGCTAACAGAATACTTGCACTATGCCCAACACTGAACATTCCCCATCTAATCCACAGGTGATTAAGAACTCGCTGCTGAGGACAACGACCAGCAGAGTCAGTCTCCACCCCCGGTACATGGACTCTCGGATGTTGACTCCCAGGATAGTTTGGACGATGCGCTCCAGGCCGGCCCATCTGGTGTGCCAGGGACCAACAGGTCCCAGGCCTCCATCCTCCCCACCACCACGGCTGCTGCAACAACAACAGCACAGCAGACCCCTGCTGTCACGGCCTGTGCCTCCACCGCTGCCACCTCCGCCGCCACCACCACCAGTACCACCTGCAGCACCCTCCCTGTCCCAGGGGATGACCAAGACACAACAACAACTGTGGAGGGCAGGGAGAGAGTGCATGGAGCCACAGTGGCAAGGCAACAGGTCCTTGGCAGCAGGGCAGGTGGGAGGGCCAGGGTCACCCCCAGACCTCAGGAGGCTGGCACACCATCCCTGGACCACTTCACCAGAGTCATCGGGGCATATGAACAGGTCCAGGGACAAAGTGGCCGGTCTGACGAACTATTGCGTGAGCTCATCCTGCTGATGAGGTCCATCAACACACACATTGGACTAATGGTGGACCTCATGGTCCAGCAAGTGGTGTTACTGAGGGACAGGTCTGCGTCCCAAACAACAACATCCGCCCCCCTCTGTGGTGCATCAGGAAGACATTGCACCATCCTCCCCTGCGGCCACAGAGAGAGGTGAGTCCTCAGACGCCGCTGACAAAGAAGTAGCCCCCCCCGCCAAAGCGATCAAGGGGGCGTCCAAAGAAGAGCCCGGGAGTCTCTGGAGGCAAAGCACCAGCCACACGCCAGTCACGGAGCCAGCCCTGATGGCAACTCTCTTCCCCACTGCATTGACTGTTTGGACCGTACTTCCCCACACTGCCTTGTGAATGGCACCTGTCTGTTGGACTGGGTCACCACATTGATGTGATGTCTACTCTTGAATCTCATCTTCCATGACTGTCAACTCACTGCTCAATCACCACCTTCATGTAAATATGCCCACAATCCAAGCACGCTCGGGAAGCAGATTTGCCATCTTCCGGGGCACCCTGCTGTTCCTCAGGCTGTACAAATCATGGGCTGAACCAGGGAATCTTGCACACACATGTGATATGGTCATGTCTGCAAGGCGCACCACCTGCACATTGATTGAATGATAATGTTTACGATTTCTAAAAATGTGCTCATTCGCCTGTGGGGGCACCAGAACTACATAGGTGCAATTGATGGCACCAACAACATGGGGGATGTGCCCAAGGGGATAGAAGTCACCCTTCACAACGGCCAATTCCGCTCCCCTGGGGAAATGTATGTATTGATCCTTATATAACATCATGGCTGCAAGAACATCCCTCAGCACCAGGCTGAACATGGGTTGCAACATCCCTGCTGTGCTGGCCACGGTCTCCTGGAAGGAACCAGTTGCAAAAAAGTGGAGGGCTGCCATCACTTTGTATGTGGGTGTGAATGCTGTTGGGTAGTGGCGATGTGGCTGCAGGTGGGGCTCCAACAGATCACAAAGGATCTTCAGTGTTGGTATGTCGAGGCGGAATTTGCGAATGATCTCTATATCCTCCATGTCCTCCAGCACTGTCAGGTGACGTATGAGATTAGGCCTCCTCCTAGTTGAGATGTAAATGGACAAATGTCACTGACAACCATCATGAGATGGCCACAGCATATACCGTTAAGGATGTCACGGAAAAGCAAAGACTGCCATGAGAGATGCGTTGCACACCAGGTTACATGGGTGGACACTTGAGACACACAGAGGGCACACCTCTCCATTTACAATACACAAGTGCCATAAACAACACATAGGTCAATGTGAATGCACACATACTGAACCCCACATTTCACATGGGCACGCCTTGTACCGTACCATCCACCAATGTGTGTTAAATGACCATGACTGTCTCATACCCATCTGCGTTACCTGTCACACTTCAATGCATCATGTGAACTTGGTACACATCCACAACCCAATGATCACAGTAGCTGGAAAACTGTCACTTGTGTGCATGAGCTGATATGAAAGCATAAGTAAGTAACAAAACCATACAGTGAGACAAGCCTTGACAAGGTCAGCACTGACCCACAACACATTGATTTCTTACACATTATTGACACCAGCTTAACACTGTGAAGTATCATCAACCATCAAATGCATAAGTGACATGGCAGGGACCACAGACCAATGTGCGTCACACATAACGTGCGTCCACCTGTGGATTATATGGAATAATGATGTGCCCTTAACCATGTTGCTGCTGTGTACTGATGCAGTGTTCACAATGGACATTGCCATTGCATGTGCCGCAAATCGCGGAAGCTATCGCCTGACCCCGGCGGTGTGACACCAGCACCACCCCCTTCACAAGTGCAGTAGCCATTGGCATGGAGACATGGGTAGATGGCGGTGGGCATGCTCCGCCACCCAAATCACGGAAGATACCGCCTTGCCAAGCAAGTGCGACACCAGCACCACCCCCTTCACAAGTGCAGTAGCATGGAGACATGGGTAGATGGCGGTGGGCATGCTCCGCCACCCAAATCGATCGCGGAAGCTACTGCCTGGCCACAGCGGTGTGACACCAGTACCACGCCCTTTACAAGTGCGATAGCCATTGGCATGGAGACATGGGTAAATGGCAGTCAGCATGCTCCGCCACCCAAATAGCGGAAGCTACCGCCTGGCCACGGCGGTGTGACACCAGCACCATCCCCTTCACAAGTGCGGTAGCCATTGGCATGGAGACATGGGTAAATGGCGGTGGGCATGCTCCGCCACCCAAATTGAGGAAGCTACCACTTTGCCACGGCAGTGCGACACCAGCACCACCCCCTTCACAAGTGCGGTAGCATGGAGACATGGGTAGTTGGCGGTGGGCATGCTCCGCCACCCAAGTCGCGGAAGCTACTGTATGGCCACTGGGGCATTGCCTACAGCCAATGGGAGCGATGATTGCGGTGGCATGATGCAGTTCTGAAAACTGCGGAAGGCGTGCTCCGCCACCACGGAGGCGGTCATTGGATGCTTTTGAACGATGCACCATCGCAGTAGCGCACCCAGGCCCCCTGCGGTGCATCACCGCCATGGAGCATTGCCTACAGCCAAAGGGAGAGATGATTGTGGTGGCATGATGCAGTTTTGAAAATCGCAGAAGGTGTGCTCCGCCACCGCGGAGGCGGACATTGGATGCTTTTGAATGAGGCAGATCTGGACAACCAATTGGTGCAGCTTTGCACCTTACAAACGACCCCAGTGTCGTAATTTGGCGATGGCCGAGTTAGCACTTAGCTGTGCTACACGTTTCCCGTTTCACTTGGCCATATTCGGAAACGCCATTTTGTGTGTTACGGCACCCATCTTAGATCATAAGCGGCCTCGTGGCCAGCATGGCCTTTAGTCCGTTGTCCGTGCCATTGACCACTTGAGTTTGCCCAGCAACAGGCTATTTTTAGTACTGGTCAAGCCCGTACATGCGCAGTCCCCATTGACCAGTCACCCCTCTGGAATGTGCCGCCTAAACTGACCAGCAGAGTTGTAACCCCTCCAATAAGCTGGCTGCGTTTCAAAGATGACCTTATATGTACATAATGCTTGTAACTTTGTGCCGCCCATTGTTTTATTACCTGTAAATTGTATAAAAGAGCAAGTCACACCGATGTTTGGTGTGATACTTCTTGCATTACCGAAGGGTGGTGTAGGAATGTACCACCACCCCATGGGGTCTTAATAAACTTGTTCTTTGCATTTTTCAGTTTCCGTGCCAACAGTTCTTTCGGTGTAAGTGGGTTATCTTCGGAGCATGTAGGCCTTGGGAACCCAATACCACAAATTGGCGACTCTGGTGGGACTCATCGGCGACTCGGATGCCCGAAGGAGAGGTCGTGACGAAGGTCTGGATACTCGCCATGGACGCGCGCTGCCACTGAGTGACCCGAGTCTTGGCACCCACGGTGTTTTTTCCTTTCCTTCCGATCTGACCTTCCAGGTGGCGCCGGTCTCCGACTGAGTCCTCGATCGTCCGTGTTGCTGGATAAAGTGCCGTTTGGCTGATTCGATTACAAGACCTTGGCAGTTGGAAACTGGACCTTTGAGGCTTTGGGTAAGATTTGTGATCGGTAAGGTAGTCTGCGGACGCTTACTGAAGTCCTATGATTTGTGATCGGTAAGGTAGTCCTCAGACGCTTGCCGAAGTCCTATGACCTATGACTTTGATTTGAGTTAGCTAACATTTGTGAATTTGTGAACTTTGGAAATATATATGTGTAGTGCACTTCACATAGGCAGGCATGTAGAGATGTTTCTCTAATTTTGTTTTTTTTCCTTTGAGCGGCACGTTTGTGTGAAGTACTGTAAGTGCCATTTTTTACGGTATCGCGCTTTCGTGGTACCTTTTGAACATGCCTGTTTTAAGCACACTCCGAGGGATGTGCTGTCTTGGAAATGGTACCACAATTAGGTTAGCGGAAACACAGCCGGCTCCCCCAGAGGGAACACCAAATAGGGACATGTATATAAAATATGGCCTTCCACCTATAATGTACAGTAAATTATGGAATAAGTATACTAAATCAGATCCTGAATTGCAATGGCCTCTACATGGGTCGTTCGATTTACGCAAAGTACAGTTTGTGGAGCAATGTTTGTTTCAACGCAGGTCTAGACAGAACATGTTTGATTGTGTACGAATGTGGGAGAAAGCGGTGCGTGAGCGAATGAAGCGTGAAGTTGCCTTGGCGGACAAAGAGCAGTGTAAGGCTGCTCGGGATAAGGCTTTACAGCTTGAGGAAAAAGAGGCGCAGGAAAAGAAAGAGAGGGAGGAACGGGAACATAAATTGCAAACGACTGGTCAATTTCCTATTCGTCGACCGCTTTATCCTGTCCTTAATAATGAAATTGATGATTTTTCATTGCTAGATCGATCACCGCCTCCGTACGTTTCGCCTACGGCTCCAACTGCAGAATCGGACGAGGACGGACAGGATAAGTTGGGAAAGAAGGGTGTATCTGGTCTCAGGTTTTCTGCGGAGAGATCCGCACATTTACGTAGTTGGGCTCGTAGAGTGAACACGAAGTATGCTACTCAGTCTGAAGTTATTTCTGAAAGGGGTACTTGGACAGACCAGGAGTTACTGTATTTTTTGGCTACTTTGGCAGATTAAGTTGTTACCTCATATCGTAAAGTTTCAGATACGCTAGAACCTAAGGCTGTGTCAGTTCATCGTGAGAATTTAGATACAGGTGTATTTGTTCTTGCAGATGTCGATGCCTTTTACAATCAACTGATCCAGCTGCGAGATGAGGCTATCAGATTGCGGGACGAGCGGAAAAGGAATAAGGAGTCCGGGCCGGAATCTGATGGGCAATCTAAGGAGTGTTCTCTCCGGGGTTCAGATAAGAGTTCTGCAATGCATGTTATGCCTATGCGTGAAGCCGCACCTTTGTATGTTCCACCAAAAGGGGAAGGTACAGATGATGATAAAATGTCAAAGGATGCGAAGGGGTATTTTATATATAACTGGGTGTATACGCCTTGGAATAGAGCGGATGTTATGGCATTGAAAAATTCTTTACCTGACCTTCGTAAAAATCCGGCAGCGTTCTATGAAGGGGTGGAAGGGGCTATTTCGTCTTGTGTGATGACTCTTGTTGACATAGATCTGTTTTTTGGGTTAATACTTCCGCCTGACATGTGGAGACAAATCCGTAAAAATAATGATGAAACAATACTTGGGGGTACATGGAAAGAGATAAATGAAGCTGATTTAGAGAGGAAACCGGCATGCAAGCCTTGCCAGTTGATTTTAGACCTCCCAACGGCCATTTTGATTAAATTAAAAACGCTCGTACCTTCTAAAAAGATCGATTGGACCATGTTAGCTTCGTGTAAGCAAAAGCCAGATGAAACGGTTTCAGATTTCTTTACACGCTTCGAAGAGGCGTTTCACGATTACAGTGGTCAATCTTTAACAGACGATACAGGTCGGCATTTGTTTGTAGATAAGTACGTGACTAATCTCCTGCCGGAGATTGCAAAGCCATTGAAATCAAGTGAAAGTTCCTGGGCCACGGCGACCCCTGCGACTTTGTTGACTATGGCTCAGTATTATGAGCGGCAGGAGTTGGAGGCTAAAGAAAGTGTTGATAAAAAGGCGAAAGAATTGAAAACGAAGGTGATGTTGGCACAGGTTCGTGGAACACAGGGTAGAGGGAGTGAAAGAGGTAGACGAGGTGGAGGAAATACGTTGTATGGTCGTACGGATATAGCGGAGGATCAATGTGCTTATTGTAAAGAGTTTGGGCATTGGGCTGAGGATTGTCCGGTACTTCGTGAACAACGTAGTCAGCGTGGTCGAGGAGGTGGTAGGTCGCGGGGCGGTTATACGGGGGCGAGAGGTGGCGGAGGTGATCGTGGAAGGGTTGAGCAGAGGGGTCGTGGCCAGGATGAACGAAATACTTTTGATAGACGAAACCAATATCAGATATCAGAGGGTGAAAATGTGGAGCACCAGGATTATGTGCATGCATAGGACTGCGTAGGATGGGGTGCGGAACCAATTGAAGTGCCGGTAGATCAGGAAGGTCCATATGTAACAGCGGGCATTTTGGGTTCTACTGATCAATTCCTAGTCGACACCGGAGCTACTCGTAGCGCTTTGTCAAAGAAATTGGTTCCGAGGGCTCCCCTGTCTGGCGAAATGATAACATGTGTAGGGTTTGATGGCACACCCTCCCCTAGCCCTTTGTCCAAACCCCTTGCACTCTGTCTTGACAAATTTTTTAGTTTTGGTCAATTTTTGTTATCGCCCTATACACCAGATAATATTTTGGGCATCGATTTGCTTAAATACTTTCGAGCAACGATACGGTGCGCTCCTGAAGGAGTGCGGGTTATCCTGAATGACAATTACCCTGACCCAAATAGGTTCTATACCATATTAGACATTCCAGCTTTGGCCTCTCTCCCGCACACGTTATGGGCGACCTCAGACACGGATGTGGGGGAGATGCGCATTCCGCCTATTCATATTACTGTTAAGGAGGGGGCCTCTCTGCCACGGGTGCCACAGTATAAGATTTCGAGGGAAGGTGAAATTGCCCTGACTTACATTGTCCAGGATTTGATAACTGCAGGAGTGGTGGAAGAGGTTCCTTATAATGTTTGTAACAGCCCTATTCTTCCGATTCTTAAGAGAGATACTGACGACAAAGTCTATCGCTTTATTATTGACTTGAGAGAGATCAACAAAATTGTCATTCCCCAATATCCGGTGGTGTCCGACATTACGACCTTGCTCACACTGGTACCACCAACGGCAACGACCTTTAGTGTAATTGATTTGAAAAACGCTTTCTTTTCTATCCCTGTCCATCCCGATAGCAGATATCTGTTTGGCTTCACGTTAAATAATAAATCGAATAGATTTTGTCGTGTTCCCCAAGGTTACACTGAGAGCCCGAGTATCTACAGCCAGGCTTTGAAAAGACAGCTTGATTCCTTTGAGTTGCAATCGGGGGTTGTTCTAATCCAATATGTGGATGACCTTCTGCTTGCTGCAGATTCTTATGCACAATGTGAGGAG